>NC_067148.1:59906103-60085715 GCF_903995435.1 Acomys russatus | reverse complement strand
TAGGTAGCGTCTTTGTGCCCTCGGACATAAGCTGAGTCATGCTCACTGCAAGATCTTATTAAATTCGGGATAGGCATTTGATCTCCTAAGGGCTATGCAGAAGTTTTAAATGGCAAATGCTTTTATTTTTAAGAACATCTCTTCTGCGATGATCAAAATATTTTACAGTGATTATGTTCCATTTCTATTTCACTGAGGCTTCCCAACAGGTCTTAGTAGAAAAAGCCAGACAATATTCATTTTCTTATGAGGTAACATCTCAACAAATATATCATAAATCGTACCTATGATCAGTTGAAAGCTCATGTAACACGCCTGACCCTCGGGACTTCAGAGCTCAGAACACTCCACTAGAGCCCATCATCTCCCATCTTCAGCACCTGTCTGAGTGGGAAATGTTGTTTGCTGCCACCTCCCAGCATCAGGAGAACGTCACATCGCATGCTAAAGGCAAAAGAACCACATCCCAAACTGTGCTTAACACTGATTTTGTTTTGGCTTTGCTCCATTTTAGAGATGGAAAAAAATCATATATTAACTGTTATAAGCCAGCAATTATCGATTAGTGAACATTCTAAATAAAAGAAAGAAAGTAAAGCAGAAAAGCATTATGGAAGATTCCTACACCTCCACTCCGTCCCCCATGGGTCGGCTCTGTGTGCCATGGGACAGCATCGTCCCAGACATAGCAGGCTGTACAAAAGCTCTTGTACCAGGATCCAATGAGCTCTTCTCCACATGTGTCAGCAATGGCTCCTTCGTCATGAGCAGCTCAGCCTCAAAAGCCAATGGAAATGACAGCAAGAAGTTCAAAGGTGACAACAGGAGCACAGGAGTCCCTTTCAGAGCCTTACATGTTCACAAGTTACCTGGTGATGTTACTGAGAGTTCATCTCACTGGAGTTACCCTTTGAGACAGTCGCCAACCTCCCTATGCTGAAGGGGAAGAGCCAGTACTTCATTGAAATGAACATGGATGAGGCTGCCAATACCAAGGTCAGTGCCCATGGACAGCCCAGTTATATCCAGGACTCCAATCACCAGTACACCGACAGCTTGCCCAACCAGGTATGGGCCGCTGCAAGCCATAAACTCTGCGCTGTCCGGAAACCTGGCCTTGGCTCCCTCCGCCGCTGCTGTGGATGTAGGAACAGCAACGCCAGGCCCGAGCCCAGTGCTCAGGATCATTGTGGAAAACCCTGGACATGTTGCACCAAATCGTCCCTAAGTTTGGCACAGTCCTGAAGATCATCACATTCACCAAGAACAACCAGTTCCAAGGCTGCTTCAGTATGCTGACCCTGTGAGCACACAGCATGCCGAGCTGTAGCTGGACAGCCAGAACATCTACAATGCATGCTGTACGCTGTGCATCGACTTCTCGGAGCTCACCAGTCTCCATGTCGAATACAATAACGACAAGAGCAGAGATTACACTCGGCCTGCACTGCCCTCTGGAGACAGCCCGCCTTCGCTGGATCAGACCACAGCAGCAGCCTTTGGTGAGCCCGGCATAATGTCAGCCTCTCCGTATTCAGGAACCGGGTACCTCCTACCTGTGCTATCCCTCAGGATGCAGGCCTCTCTGTACCTACTGCCCATGGAGCCCTGGCCCACCTGTGCATACCATCTGCCGCTATCACAGCTGCAGACGGCTGCATTGCCATCTCAGGCCTGGCAGGGCCGGATATTCCATACTTTTGGTCAGCAACCTGAACCCTGAGAGAGTCACACACCAAAGCCTCTTTAGTCTCTTCGGTGTCTATGGTGATACGTAGCAGGTGAGGAGCCTGTTTAATAAGAAGGAGACTGCACTCGTACAGATGGCAGACAGCAGCCAGGCCCAGCTGGCCGTGAGCCACCTGAACAGGCACAAACTGCATGGGAAGTCAGCGCGATCGCGCTGTCAAAGCATCAGCATGTGCCGCTGCCTCGTGAGGGACAGGAGGACCAGGCCTGACCAAGGACTATGGTAGCTCACCGCTGCATCCCTTCAAGAACCCTGGTTCCAAGAATTTCCAGGACATCTTGCTCCCTCAGCCACCCTGCACCTCTCCAACATCCCGCCTCCGTGTCAGAGGAGCGCCTCAAGAAAATCTTCTCCAGCAAGGACGGAGTGGTCAAAGACGTGTCACGTTCTCCCAAAAAAACTGCAAGATGGGCTTTGTAGAGGAGGCGATGGAAGCGCTTCCTGGACTGCATAACCATGACCTGGGCGGGACCCACCACTTCTTCCTGTCCTTCTCCAAGCCCATTGTCGATGCCCGTGGGCCTGCGACAGCTTCCACCATTCCCGAAAAGCCCTTTTTAAAAGCACCTGAAGTGAAGGCGGGCATGGTGGCGCACACCTTTAATCCCAGCACTTGGGAGGCAGAAGCAGGCGGATCGCTATGAGTTCGAGGCCAGCCTGGTCTACAAAGTGAATCTAGGACAGCCAAGATTCACAGAGAAACCTTGTCTAAAAAAAAATCCTGAAGTGACCTTACACACCAGAGATTTTTTTTTAAAGAGTCCACTTTGCCTGTTTTTAAAAAATTAAATCTAGCCCACCTTGCTGTGGCAAGAGAGACGGCTTAGGCCACAGAGGTCCAGTCAGGCCCGGCACCATGCCTTGAAGGGCTCAGGTGTGAGGCCACAGCGGTGCCCCAAACACAGCAACTTTCAGTGCCTTACAAAACCAGCATGCCTCACGGCCACACACCACACCCACCCTCTCAGGCCACCAGCCTCTAGACTGTAAGTGAACCAGGCGGTCTATACCATAGGCTCCCCATGCTGTGCAGGAGCTGGGGCCACGCCCCTACCCCTTATAATCAAGTGACATGATTCTCCCATGTCCATGGCCAGCCCAGAGGGTGCAATACCTGACTTTCCATTCAAATGCAAGAGATATATAAAGCATTAAGTAACTTTCTAATAGCAATAAAAAATTATTGAAAACACAGTGACAGATTTTTTTACATAATTAATGACAGAAAACGATAACTCTGACTACCTCAGATCTCTGGATCCTGTTGTCAGCTACTAGGA
Organism: Acomys russatus; assembly: GCF_903995435.1. NCBI lineage: Eukaryota > Metazoa > Chordata > Mammalia > Rodentia > Muridae > Acomys > Acomys russatus. The sequence goes on along the minus strand of NC_067148.1, from coordinate 60,082,685 downwards.
CAAGTTCACATCAAGAGGAAGGGACAGTAGGAGAGAAAAGTATGCAACAGTGTCACGCTGGCCCTGAGGAACCACTCACACATTAGCCTGCTGCTGGCTCGTCAGTGGGTTAACCTTTTGTCTACTTTTATCTTGCTATATTTCAAGGAACTATTTGCACATTAGCATGATATGGACTCACCAGTACTTTATATCTTACGTCTAGTCTTCATGCTCTCCTGAAAAACGATAACACTCTGCCTGCTGCTTTTGTGAGTCATTTCTAAAGTGGAGGCAACAAAACTGCTACGTACTATAGTTTACAAATCACATGATGAGAGTTTTCTGAAGACTTGTGGTGACAATGGAGTTTAGCAGGTTGTACCTTCTCCAGAGGAGATGGCCTGGCTCTGTAATAGGTAAAGAAATTTTACTAAGCCTATCAGAGTTCTCTCATCAACAATGAATATGACAAAATGAGGGCTTATGACTGAGGTTAATAGGCAAAGCTTGTGAAAATATCTCTTATCTGTGAGAGTGAGCTATTTGAATTAGATCACAACGATACATTCCAGTGCCTCTGCACTCCACATTTGCAGCATAACAACGCATTAAAACACTTCCAACGCGTGCCTATTTGGAGTGATATTAAAATCTAAAGCAAGCACTTTATGCTCAAAAGGGAGAAAGGAACAACCTGAAACTCTGGAGTTTATGCTCAGAGAAACGTTCTACTAACTCTCAGAGAAAAGAATACTTTAAAATATTTGACTTTCAAATAACTGGTAACATTAAACATAATTTAACAATGAGCATATTTAAAATATTGAGGATTAATTTTAGTAGGCTTTCCTATGAATTCTGATCAGCAAAGAGATTTCCACAGTATAAAGCTAATTAGGTTTTTAATATTTATGATAATGAGTAAAGTCATAAATTATTTACTATTGCTAACTTGTGAACTAAAACAATCAATAAATGGCAATATTATTGTATACAGTTTCAATATAACAGGCATATATGTGTTCTCTGGCCCTAAAAGTACTTAATACATTGTATCTTAGATTAATCTAAATTGCAATATTAAGAGCACTGACCAGTTATTAGCAACTTTGAAGAGGAAAACACAGCTACAGTGCACAATGTGTGTTTTGGAAAAAGCATATTTAAATGTCAGGAGTCCCTCCAAAGGATTCATAACAGGACAGACTCGTTCCCTGCCAAGTGTTTGTCAGGTTCCTACAACCTTAATTAAGAATGTGAATGACTGGAAAGGGAAAGAAATGAGACAAGGGCAGCAACCAAAACTAGTCAGTGGAAAATACTTAGGACAGGTTCTCACCGTGATGCGACTGTACAGATTCAGTCCCATTAAGGCAGATGGACCCTCTGGCTGGAGGAGACACTCTGACTGAAGATAAAAGCTGGAATGGCCATCATCCCACAGTCCAGTTTGTTTCCTTCAGATAAGGGACTTGATGGACTTTTTAAATTTTTATTTAGTTATTCCTTTATATCCCAGCTGACTTGATGGGCTTTTAAAAGTCCTCTATTAAAATACAAGCTACTATTAAAAACAAGGAATTCCCAAAATTTGTGGACAAATGGATTGAACTAGAAATGATCATAATGAGTGAGTTAACCCAGAAGCAGAAAGAGTCAAATGGTATATACTCACTTATATCTGCATACTAGCCCAAGGGGCATGTCCCATGAAAGTCTTCACTTACCAGGAAACTGGGGCAGAGAGGAGGACATCCTATTGGGACTCTAGATGAGATAAGCATGGGAGAATGGCAAAGTAGAAGGATCCAGAGGGTCCGAAGAACATTATGATAGGCAGATTTGGGCTCAAACTATGGCATCAGCCAAGGACAATACAGGCGGTAAACTTTGAACCCCTACCCAGATCTAGCCAATGAACAGGACATTCTTCACAGTTGAGTGGAGAGTGGGTTATGACTTTCACTTGAACCCTAGTGCCCCATATTTGACCATGTCCCCTCGATGGGGAGGCCTGGTGGCACTCAGAGGAAGGATAGCAGGTTACCAAGAAGAGACTTGATACCCTATGAGCATATACAGGAGGAGGAAGTACCCCTCAGTCACAGTCATAGGGGAGGGGAATAAGGGGAAAATGGGAGGGAGAGGAATGGGCAGATACAAGGGATGGGGTAACCATTGAGATGTAATATGAATAAATTAATAAATAATATAATAAATAAATAATACAAGCTACTCAGTAAGGTTACATATTAACTTTTGATCAGCAAACTCAAAACCTCCAAAAAAGCCCTCTGATGGGAGAAAGGTACAGTAAAATAGGCTAGTTTAGAGAAATTGGCCCTCTCCTCTCTGCCAGGCTAGGTTTCCTATGGGGACAGTGTCCTCCCTGGTGGCCAGGTTTCCCATGGGGACAGTGCCCTCCCTAGTGGCCAGGTTTCCCACAGGGACAGTGTCCTCCTTGGTGGCCAGGTTTCCCAAAGGGACAATGTCCTCCCTGGTGGCCAGGTTTCCCACAGGGACAGTGTCTTCCCTGGTGGCCAGGTTTCCCACAGGGACAGTGTTCTCCCTGATGGCCAGGTTTCCCATGGGGACAGTGTCCTCCTTGATGGCCAGGTTTCCCATGGGGACAGTGTCCTCCCTGGTGGCCAGGTTTCTCATGCAGTCCTCCTTGAACACAACAGGTCTCAAAGAGCTAAAGATATGTACTTTTTCTCTCCCCAGCAAGGACTCAAGGGTGCACTTTATTAGGCATGGGGTAGGTACTGCAATGCCTTCTTAGCTGACACTAGATTTTCCCCACATAAAGCTGATGCTGCCACTTTTCTTGGTCCATTTGGTTCCCAGTGGAGGAGGATGCTGTTTCACTTCTCTCTCCCAATAGGGCATTTGTCCTTATCTTTTTGTCACCCCTATGCCTCCTATTTATATATATATATGTTGTCATTCAAACATACACACACACACACACACACACCAAGCCACCTGCATCCAAATGCTGTACCGATGAGCCACCCTCATGTACTTTTAGTCTGAAACAGCACACCAATGATATACCCCAAGTATTCCTCTCAGACTTCCAGTCAAGCTGTTAATCAGGGTTTCTACCTCAGAGATATCTCTCTCACACCCCCAAAATCCAGCTGTGTCTTTGAATAGTAGAATTCACACATTTGTATGTGGCTCCTGCTCCTGTGTCTGCACTGTTAATGCCTTCTTAACCAATGTGCCTGGTGACTGACTGTCTGATTGTAGGGTCTGTTTCCTGCCAGGCTGGGAATCCCGATAAGAGCTGGGCTATAGGAGTCCAAATAGGTCCACCATGCTCCGAGAGTTTGGTTCCATCATATAAAGTAGAAGTCTATCTATATCTGTTGGTTAATCAGAAGCTCTAGAAAAATTCTTCAGTACCCTAGGATAAGTGGCCTGGTAGAGTGAATCATTTGTTTGTTCATTTGTTTTTTAACTCTTGTATTAATTTCTGGGTTTTGTGACCAGATGTACTTCAACAAGACTTCTTGAAAACACACTTATTGAAATAAAAAAGAATAAATTTTAAAGTGTTATGTGGGAAGGATTAAGCTTTGTCACAGGTGGGAGCAGTCTTGGCGGGCTTTACCCTTGGGGCACCCCATGAATACCTTGTGACAGACTGAGTGGAGCCATCCTGGGTCTGAAATTCAGGAAGCAGACCTGGGAACCCCACCTGGACTATTGTCTTTCTAATGGACCCTCACCAGGAGAAGGAGCCGGTCCTTCCCACGTGACTGAAGGAGTTGGGGAAGAGAGAATAAAAAGTCGGCTGCAGAGAGAGCGTGCCGGGGCAACGGACGAGCTGGACCAGCACGCAGGCCAAAGAGACACCTAAGGACCCGTCCCATGGACCGGCTACCGGAAGGTTCACTCTTTTGTCCCTTTAACCTTTTTCCTTCTTGTATAAGCTAGTTGGGTTGCATAATAAAGTTTAATTGCTAAGAAACAGAGTCAACAGTGTTACTTCCAGCGTGAGGAGTGAAAAGCATTAAACCGCACACGGTTGTTAGGATGTTCCACAGACGACATTAACAAGGTCATTTGGACATTTCCTAATGGGTCTCATGGAAACATCACAGATAACAGCACAGAGGATTCAAACATTGCACTCATAGAACCAGACAGGGATGACACATCGCTTTTCTCTATAGACCGGCAGTGTGACATCACATGCGTTCCTTAATGTCTCAGCCTCGTCCATCTACTAAGCTAGGATCTGGAGCAGGTGTCCTCTTGGAACTCTGATGACTTCATGATTCTTCTTTTACTATTTGGTACCAAACCTGCATATGACCCAATGGACTTACCCTTCCTAGGCAAATCTCCATACCGCAGTATCTCCATCATCTCTCAATGAAGCCTGGTCCACTAGTACAACAGATCAGGCTATGCAGACCACTTCCTTGTACAAACACATGGGAAAGCATTTCTTTTTTTTTTTTTTTTTTTTTCATTTCATCTGTGCAAGCTTGTCAGATGGAGTGCAATAATTCAACAAACATATAGAATATGTGGTTATCAATTAACATAGTTAGCATTTCCACCTCTCTGAACATTTTGGGGATGTATAACAGTGCTAGAGGCTGGGAAGGAAAGGCAGAGAGGAAACCACAGGGTTGGATAACAGGGCTTGAAACACAGCAGGTAGAAGTAGGAAGTTGCAGTGGTCTACAACACAGTAACGACATCCATTCACATGATCTATCTGTGCACTGCTGAGTGATGGGAGAGAGAGGGTTAGGTACACGTTTTTATTAGTTACCATTAGCTAATGTTCTCCATAAAGAAAATGGAGTTTTACTTTGTGGCACACTGTACGCAAAACTAACCGGCTTTGGTTTTACCACCACAGGAATGAATAAACACACTACCAGCACACCCCAGTCAGAACAGACGCTGAGGACTTCCTGATCCGGTTTGATCAATGGCACATGTGGAACATTACCACAATGCTAAACTTGTTTGTGAGCTTATTCTGCCTCAGTTGCCTCTATCTTTAAGATAAATATGCTTTGTTTCTTTGCTTTTTCAACAACTCGATGGAAAGCAGACTGCAATATAACTTTTAGACCAGTGACTCTTCTTTTCATTTTAGTTGACCCTGGTTGTAGCCACATACTAGAAACTCAGGCAAAATTGAAATTTTGTACCAAAAAGGAACTAAGGAGTTTTAAGTGACTGCTACGTGACAAGTACTTTCCCAAGTCATTTTCAATCAGGCGTGTCTAACCTGTTACACGTGAGCCGGCATATGTCCCAGAATAGCTATAAATGGGGCCTAAAACATTTGTAGGTGACAATGTCACACAGCTGTGTTATAAGATTGGACACAAATGACATGTCAGTGACTTCTTTGACCACAACAATCACATGAGAAGCCACTACTGTTTCTGTCTTACAAGTGAGGACAAGAAGGGTCAGGCATTCCTCACATTCCCAAAAAAGGCCAAAACATACTGTCACGTCTCTTCCCAGCTAGAATACAACATAATGAATGCTTGTTACTCAGGTGAAAGGGACATTTGCTTTAGCTTGTTTCCATATTAACAAGGAAATGTGACTGGAACCCATTCCTTTTAGGTCCCTAGTTCTTCAGAAAGACTCATAGAATATCCCACTAAAGCCAGGTAAGCGGCCCACAGATGTGTCCAGCTTCTAACCATAGGTCTCCACAAATGGAATATCTGCCTATACCATGGTCAGCTAAAAGAAATGGAGAAAGACGAGCCTGTAGCGTGATAACGGAGTGTGACTCCTGGCCCCAGGCCACCTGGTTCTTCACTTAACATTGTCATATGGGCGGTAAAATTATTGTCAACAACAAGGAGTGAACACATAATGTTCCCTAGGGTCCCAAGCCCACAGGAAATCATCACTAAGTGTTTGTCTTGACCTCCATCATGGGCATCACTGTTAATACCATTTCTACCTCCAGTCTAGATTCAAAGGCTCTTCTGACTGTTATTCATCCATCTAGAAGGGGATTTTCATGTCTGCTGTGTCAGCCTTTTCACCAGGTGTCAAAACAACAAGAAATGCTCGTTACTAAGTCTAGTGAAGACTACCAATTAAATTGACATATTGCTAAACATTGTCTTATCCCTCAGAGATAGATGCCATGCTGCTAGTACCGTAGCACTGGATTATTCCAGTTACCTTCTCTGCCAGAACAGCTTTTCCCCTCAAACCAGCCTAAGAATGACAGTGATCCATTAAATCTAATGCTATCTCGAGGACAAATGCAAATATTCGCTGAGGAAGTTAGGTGAAGATGTAGCAGGACTGAATTTCCATATCGACCCTTTGGTTCAGTTTGCTTTTTAGGATCTGGACACCTTGTTTGGGCCCTTCTACTTCTCAGTACAGGGAGAAGTTACTGAGTCACGCAGCCACAGACATCACAGCTGTTTTTGTTCTTCGTGTTCTCATTAGAGAAGAGAGAACTGCTTTGTGCGTGAAGACCCTGATGCCATTAGCTGCACTTCACAGGTTTCCTCTAGCATGCTCTTTTTCCTCTGCCCCTGTGAATTGCAGTTCTAATACTTATTTCTCTGTCCCTACTTAATTCTGCTTCTAGCATTCCTTTTATGGGAATTATTACTAACGAATAGATTCACTGTTGATCTTCCCCTGTTCACTTCTTGGTTGGTCTCCTAGTTTCCTCATGACTGTCCAAGATGCTGTGATATACTGCACGTAAGTACTTACATGCATGAGCACACACATACAAATGCCCACACAGGTGCATGCATGCACACACAGCTCAGAAAGTGTTTCAGTACAAACACAGAGGTGGCTTCCGAATCCCAACTGATTTGGCCCTACACACCAATCAGACACTCGTCGTACAAATAATAAAGGAGATTGTGTGAGTTCAGGAATGTTCTATCTTAAACACATAATACAGCTTCATCTGTTTACCTGATTATGCAGGATTTACATTCCCTATTTCTGATGCCTTCTGGAAAAAAAAAATAACCTGGAAGGACTGAGTCAATTAAACTAAACATTTTGCGGCAACAGTGAAGTCCCAATTACTGTACTTTGTAAACACAGCATAATAATAGGAACAACCTGCACGATAAGTCTTTTACCTGGGGATATGTATCACTGTATCTGGCTTTCAATGCATGCTCAAAACTAGATGTACAAAACCCAACCCCATTTTCACACAGGTGCTAGTGACCTGAACGTGTGTCGCCGTGCTTGTGAGGCTGGCACTTTCCTCACTGAGCCATTTGCCCAACCTCATCTGCTTATCATAACATCCACCGAATCCTACGAGGTGAGTAGAAGATGCACAATGCAGACACATGCTATGACTTAAGCAGAGGAGGGATAGATGAAGCATGGAAGACCTTTGTGTTAGTGAAACCACTGCGTGTGGTGCTGTAGTGCTAGTGATGACATCAGTGTCGTTATGCCTGTGTCCAAATGCACAGGACGCCTCGCATGAGCCCTGTGCTGGCTAGTGCTTTGTCATTTTGACCCAAGCTAGAGTCATGTAGGAAGAAGGAAACTCAGCCAAAAAACTGTTCTCACCAGTTTGGCCTGTAGGGCATTTTCTGGCTTTATGATTGACGTGAGAGGCCCAGTTCACTGTGGGTGGTACCACCCGTGGGCAGGTAGTCCTGATCTGTGTAAGAAAGCAGGCTCACAAGCCGGTAAGCAGCATTCCTCCACTGTTCCAGCCCCAATGTCTGCTTTGAGTTCCTGCTGCGACTTCTCCAGATGATGACTGTGATCTGCCAGGTGAAATAACCCTTCCTGCCTCCTGTTGCTATTGGTCAGGGTGGTTATCACAGCAATAGGAACATAACTAAGACAAAACTCACTATGTAAAAGTAGAACTTAAATACAGACTCACCAGCTGCATCAAGTGTGTCACCATGGTGCGGGGAGGGGGTCAGTAGTGAAAAGGCTGGGCTTGGAACAGGAAAATGTAAAGATTGAGTCTTTTACGTTACTTTCTTTTCAGTGAACATGCTGCTCTGAAATACAAAATATACAAAATATATATTTCTTCTGCTGCTGCTTCTGAATTCTTATTCTTATTCTGGATTTTTTGTTTTTGTTTTGGGGGGGTTGTTATTTTTTGTTTGTTTGTTTGTTTGTTTGTTGAGCCAGGGTCTCAGAAAGCAATTCTGGCTCTCTTACAACTCACTATGTAGACCAGGCTGGCCTCGAACTCACAGATCATTTTTGGTTTTGTTCTTTGTTTTGTTTTTTGTTTTTTGTTTTTTTTTTTTTTTTTTTTTTTTTGCTTTTTGAAAGTCTTACTATGTAACCCTAGTTAACCTAGAACTTGCTTTGTAGACCAGGCGGGCCTTGAAAGATATATTTTAAATTAAAGAAATGAGGAAAAGAGGCCAAGAAAAGCAATGTAGTATGTAAGCAGGCACACAGTTTCCCTAAAAGGATCTTAGTGCATCTGCCTTGTGCCCTTCCATGCTCGGGACTGTTCCTGTCATAAGGAAAGGTTCCCTGGCCCTTCAGGGACTGCCCCCTCTGCTATGTACTGCCACTAATCGTAAGGACGCTGAGAACCCATGTAGGCCTTAACAGTAGGAAAGGAAGGAAGTCTGTGCTTGCCCGTTCACCTTCTCCACTGGCCTCATCAGAAGCACTACACTTATAAAGGTTTAACTTTGAGACAAGTTGTCTACTCTCTTTCCTGTCACAACCAGATGTTGAAGGTGAAAGGAACTGACTTTCTTAGTCACCCAGATAGAAACAGACTTCAGCTGAGGCTCAAAAAACTAATCTCAACCTTCCATTGGGCAGACTGCACTACAATTTAAACAGGAACAGCTCATATAAAACAATGTTTGTGGTGTTTACTGAAATGTCTCTGAAACATCTGCATCCTAGGTCTGTGCATGCCATTCCCCTAAATTATCATCAAATGGCATCATCTATATCTACCTAAATCTCAGACTCTAGGTTGACAGCTCTCTGAATATTTTAATTTCTACATGCTTGCCAGCTCCAAAACTCACCATATCATCTCATCTGTACTCAAAACTATTCCTACCCAGCCATTCTATCAGAAGCCCTACAGTGTGCCTGGCCTGAAGCCCTACAGTGTGCCTGGCCTCGCCTGTTCCTTCAGGCCACCAGGTTCTATCACCTTCCTATCCACAAACCTCTTTTAATTAGCTCTTTTTTTTTCTGCTCCTCACAACTATATTATCCCAATGTCTTACTTGTAGAATGTCATAACTTTCAATTTTTCTCTTGTCTTTGTCTTTATTCCATGTAAGCCTTTCTTTACAAAGTAAATTAAGCAAATTGTGTCACTTTATTAAAATGCTTCCATGTCTGTGTCATGTTTAAAATAAAGTCTCCAACTAGTATTTCCCATATGACACTCTGAATGCCTTTGAAACTTTCCTTTTCATCCTCATTTCCCGTCACTCCCCCTCTTTCACCTTTAGGGTATCAATTCTGAGTTTCTCATAACTGATTACAAGATATTTTACTATGCCTCAACTCTTTAATGTTTGCTGGAACGTTTACACACTCCTTTCCTGCCCTGGCTCAGCCAAACTGCATTTCCCATCCTTCAGGGTTCAGGTCACATGTCTGTTCACTCTGTGGTACCCGACAGAGGATAATGTCCTGGTGATGGAACAGCCCCAGTGCTGGTATTTTATAACCTGAGGTGGCTGCTGAGTTTCCAAGTCTATAAAAGCTGTGGTTGGTAGGAAGGAAAAGCTAAGCCAAATCTCTGTCATGTGGGTTATCACAGACACATTAGGTAGAACTTATCTGCATGCCTCTAGCCTTGCAGAGGACTGACTGGCAGTAACCCAAGAGCCATCCCTGTAAGGGCCTTCTTACACTTGCAGATGGGAGCCCTGAGATTCACAAAAGCATGCACAGATCCCATTGCACCTGGGCAAGCTGCTGCTCTGCAGCACTTACACAGATGGGTGCTTTGCTGACTCTCTGGCCCGGGCCCTGGCCCTGAGAGGAGACTCCTTTCAACTATGACAACACATAAAGCCAGAGAACAATAAACCCAGGTGTCTGGGGGTGGAAATGAAGCCAGTCTACAAACACTCCTTACCTTAAGGTCACCCAGCTAGGACAGTCTGATCTGAATGTCTTTCTCACCCACTTACTGTGTTCTTCACCCTGAAGAAACTTATTATTTTCTACTGTATTTTAGTAACAACACGTCTTAAAAAAAAAAAAAAAAAGTAGGTGCAGTGTTACCTTTGATTGGCAAGTGGATGATTGTTTACCAAACCCCCCCAAAAAAAATTAAAGCTTAAATAAAACTGACTAGTATGTCAATAGGCTACCCCATGTATGCCTCTCATGGATTCGGTAAAAGCTCTCCTACCAGGATCCTTTTTATAACTTTGCAGTGATTATTTTTAAAAGGGAAGAGAAAAGGTTATTATTTTTTAATAAAATGCTAAGAGCATTAATTTGCAAGTCTTCCTGGTATCTCTTTCAGAGACTCACAAGGAACATGAATTGCACATGATAAGAGCTGTCATCACGAAAATACCTGCAAAGCTTTCCTTAGCTCTGTCTGTCTCCATCATGGGTAAAGGTGATAACGTTATATTTATATGCCAATAGCTAAAATAATATTATCGAGCAACTTTTGATCAATGGAATTTTAAACCCCCTTATTTCTCCCAATTAAATAACATTAGAGTCAACTCAATTACAATCAAGTCAGATCACATTTTGCTAAGTCGAATGGTGAAGCAAAATCAGATATATAGGTGGACTTTAACAGAAATGAACAGAAATCTAGATATCTGTTGTGCTGATACAAATGATCATTTTCTTCTCTTTTGAAGGGGGAAACTTCTCTAAGACAAATAAAAGCTAATATTCTATTCAGGGTCTTTTACTGGCAGGAGCCAGGGTCTCATCAGCTCTTCATACATAAGTCACATTCCAGCCCCAGGAGATTGCTAACTTGGGGCCTAAATGCCTCTGGGAAGAAAAGCTGAGCTCTACCACTCAGTTGCCTTCCCTTCCCACTTTCTCCACAGCTCACCTGCAACCTGTGCTCCTGGCAAAACCCAGATGCTGCCTCCAGAAAGGTCCTATGTCTTTGTTCCTTCCTATTTGAATCAATGCATTTCTTACTTCATGGCCTCTGTACATCTGTTCACACTTGTGTGGTGTATATACATATGTGTACACATGTGAGTGCAATCGTGCAATGTATGAATGTGTGGAGAACAAAGATGTCAGTTATCATCCCGTATTGCTTTCTACCTTTCTTGTATATGCATGGTATGTAAAAACACATGTGCTTGTTAGCATAAGTTTACTCTCACATAGCAAGAAACATCTACATGTGTGTGCCCATGTATGCGTGTACAGGCCTGAAGTTGAGGTCCAGTGTCTTCCTTGTTTGCTCTCCACTTTATTTATGGAGGCAGGGTCTTTGGCTGAGCCTACATATTGCTGATATTAGCTAGTGTGGCGAGCCAGCTTGGGGCCTGGGATTCCATGCCTTTCCTCTGGAATGCTGGGATCACAAGGTGCCATGACACCTGCCCTGCTTTTCCATGAACTTCTGGGAACCTGAACTCCTATCCCCATGGTGTGACTACCAGGCACTGTATACACTGAGCAGCTTCCCAGCCCCACCATACCATCTTATAGCGAACTTCCTACTACTTGAAGCTCGGGTGCATGCAATTTCATCTTTTCCTAGCCAGACCACAGCTGAAACCCGACCGACCACCCCTCCCTTTCTCGATGAAACACCATAGACTTCCACTGAATGTGAGTGACATTAGTGACGGTCATCTTTGGAGAGGACTAACTAGATTTTATTTTCGAATGTACATTAGAAACTATAAAATGCCATTCGAGTTCAGTCTAGGACCCTATGAAGCAGCAGTACCCTGACGTCTTTGCTGTTGGAAGCTTGCACCACCAGGGACCGTGGTGCTCTACATAGCCTTAGACTCGGAAAACCCCACAAGCCAGCTCAGTGAGTGCTCAAGTTCCATCACACCACTGGACCGGGCTCATTCCTAGCATGCCAGGCCTGGAAAGAAGCAAGTCAGAGAGACAAAGAAGATGAGTGTAGAAAATTCCTCCTCTCCAGAGGATCTGGCTTTGGTCTTGTCTGCGTCGTCTATACTCCTGAGGCATTTTCTCTCTCTCCCTCCCTCAGTAGTGTCCCACATACCCAGTCATGGTATAAATTTCTGTTCACAATCTCATTAAGTTATCTACATATGTTGGCTGTATAACTAAGTACAAATTATATATATATACACAAATTTAAAAGAAAAAACAGCCATTACTGGAGCTAGGGGGAAAAACAACTGCTAAAAGAGCAATACACCACTATCTTCGTTCCCTGAAAGCCTATGAAAATTAAAATCCTAAAACAGTCTATAACTCCTGAGGAAAATACACTCACTTGGGTAAACAGGAAGCTAGAAAAAGGTATCCTACCCACCCGGGTCCTGGAATATGTGATACCACTCAATCAGGAACCCAGAAACTCTCTTACCAACACTCTTTCAGGAACATATGGAAAATTATTTCTGTCCAGGGCTCTAAGGGGAAATTAACTTCACTGTCGCAAGGAACACTATCTACAACTTACGTAAACATTGGGATACATTTATCTATCTAGGTAAATATTCCCAGATTGAAATATTAACATAAATAGTTTATAAGAGCGGCTTGGAGCTTGAACAGAAGAATTGATGTGCCCCGGAAGAAATACTTTCATAATCCAGAGCACATTAAACTCCCACAGCCAAGTGAACAATGCAGTTGTATTTTCCATGGGGGAAAAAAAAAAAAAGAATCAAACAAGATATTAGGACAAAGTTTACCAGTGGAAAATGAACCAGAAAAAGCACTTGCAAGAACTTTATACAACACAAGAACTTTTAATTTATTTATTTACTTCTATATCCTGACAGCAGTTTCCCCTCCCCCCTCCATCACTCCTTCCTTTCTCTTCAGGAAAGGGGAGTCCTCCCGTGGCTGTCAACTGGCCTTGGCACATCAAGTTGCAGTAAGAGTAGGTGCATCTTTTCCAATTGAGGTAAGGCAAGGCAGCCCAGTTAGCAGAAAGGGTCCCAAAGACAGACAACAGCATCATAGACTGGCCCTGCTGCTGCTGTTAGAAGTCCCACATGAGGACCACACTACACAACTCTTACATGTGTGCAGAGGGCCTGAGTCAGTCCTATGCATGTTCTCTGGTTGGCGGCTCAGACTCAGTGAGCCCCTGCCATGATGGAATGCGCTGCTCAAACTGTAAACCATTAATAATTACTTTCTTTCTTACATTGTTTCTTGTCAGGCATTCTGTCAGAGCAATGAGAAAAGAAACTAACACACCTGGCTTTTCATTACTTAATAGAATAAAAGCATCCCGCGGTCACTAGAGTGGTGGTTGTTTTAATCTATGTACCTAGTCCATATTTTAGGACATGTTACTTTTTCTTGATAATGAAAACTAATATAAAAATGCTTTTACGTTGAGTCCTTTTGTATCTGATTGTGGGTTAGTGCTTTTGTTTTGTGACCAAATGGTAGACAGAAACAACTTGTGGAAGGAAAAGTTTATTTTTGTTCACAATTTCAGAAATTGCATGGTGGAGTAAGGTTCTCTGTTGTGGGGAGATGTGGCTGTGGCTCCTCACACTGCACTGACCAGGACGCAGAGACAGTGACCTTGAAGCCAGAACCTTCAAAGGCTTCCCCCTAGATACCTACTTCTGCCAGGCAAGCCCCTATCCCCCTATCCCCCTAAAGCTTTCATAACCTTCAAAACGGTGACCACTGACTAGAGATCAATTGTTCAAACGTAGAAGCCTGTGGGGACGGCTCAGACTTAGACCATCAATACCAATGATGTGCTTCTGCAACTCACTGGAAGAAGTGATTACCAGCTGATTAAAAATAACAAATGGCAAAACAGTCTATTTCTATGAGATAACCTGGGCCATGGTGGTCTCCTGAGAACAGGCTCCTCACAGAACTGACTGCATAGACTCCAGGAAGGACCCCTAGAGTATCTGTGGCTTAGAAAGATGGACTGCGGATGAGACTGGGCTTCTTGAGTGTGGTGGTAGTAATGGCAAGAAGAAGAAGCATAAAAACGGGAAGGCATACAGCGACAGTGTCAGCATTATAAGTCAGTGTTTGCTATTTTAAAATAAAACATTACAATATGAGAATTATGCTATACATATAAATTCTGAATATCATGCTAATATAATGCCAGCATATTCAGTAGCTTTAGTCAAAATAACATAACATTTCAATTTTCTGTTAAAAAACGTGTGTGTAGGGGAGCCATGGTGTGAATAAGAAATGTCCTTGCGTGTTTAAACACTTGGATCCGACTTGGTGCTGCTGTATAGAGGAGGGTGGAGCCTTTAGGAAGTGTAATCTTCACTGAGGGTAAGCGCTGAGGTTCCATAGCCACACCCTGCTTCCTGTCTTCTCTTCACCTGTGCTCCCTATGTATAAATGAAAATTGATCAGCCAGCTACCTGCCCCGGCCACCACACCTTCACTACCTGTTGCCATACCTTATCTGCCTCGATGGACTCTGACCCTCTGGCTCTGTAATCCAAAATAAACCACTTCTCCTCTAAGTCGCTTCTAAGCATAGTATTCTAGCACAGTAAAGAATAAAGTCTGTGTGTGTGTGTGTGTGTGTGTGTGTGTGTGTGTGTGTGTGTGTGTACGCGCGCGCGTGCATGCACATGCACATGTGCAGGCACATGTGCACACACATGCATCTATCATAGCTATGTTTGTGTTTATCTATCACAGTTATATTTTTCTCAGGCAAACAGGAAAACAAGAAATAAAAATACGTTCTATTTAAGCTTTCTTTAAAATGACATAACATATACTTCTAATTTTTAAGGAATAAGATCTTCAAAACTGTTCCTATGTTCATTTTATTATCACTACTTGAGATGGCCCACAGATTCCCCCCAACCGCATTAGAGCAAACTCTACTGGTAGCCAGGAGTAATTTTTTTAAGAGCCTCCCTCCTACAGCCTTATAAGACGTATAATATTTATTTTGTTTTAAAAAGTAACTTAGCCAGGCACTATGGCGCACGCCTATAATCCCAGCACTCGCGGAGGCAGAGGCAGGTGAATCTTTATGAGTTTGAGGCCAGCCTGGTCTATAAAGCAAGTTTCAGGGCAGCCAAAGCTACACAGAGACACATTGTCTAGAAACACCCCTTCCCATAAAAAAGGAACTTAAGAGACCCAAGACAGCCTGACGGAAAAGCCTCTAGAAAGCAAAGACATGGAAGTCTTAGGATTTTTGTCATCCCTGAGCTACAAGCAGTCCCCAGTCAAAGCCCACGTGTGCACCAAAGTGAAGGTCATGGCATCCCCTTCATCCTCCCACAGAACATTAACTTCGCATCTCAAAAGCACTTCACAAACATTAACCAATTAACAGGGGTGAGAAGTCTTGAGCAAAAGAAGAAAGGGTACAGTTATATAAAGCTGCAGAAAGGATGTGTTTACATACTCAAAACTATTTCATCTCAGACGTGCATAGTCAAGAACAAAAGTAATACCTCTCACCTATAGATGACATTAAGTTTATTTATAATTAAAGAGTAACTGCATAAGTTCTGAGTGCAACCTATGGGAAATTTATTCTCCCATCTCCTTTCCAAAAGTGACGTGCATAATCTAAATGAACCCTGCTCTTTTGTTTGTTTTTGGTTTTGTTTGTTTTAGTCAATGACGTGTGAAAATGCTCCTGAAAGAGCTTTGTCTGCCAACTAAGGTTTAAGGAGGCAATCTGGTAGGGAATGGAGAAGCAGTTCCTCTTGCTCCACTATAAATGAATCATTTCTTTTTGGTTTTTTGGCAAAGTAATAAGCTTAGAAGAACCATGATAAAAGTATGTTTCTTTCCTTATAGTTTGATTGACAGCATTAGAAAAACATACCTCAGAGGGCTAAAGATATGGCTCAGTACTTGAGAGTGCTTGCAAAAGACTCAGGTTCAATTACTAGCACGAACATCGCAACTCACAGCTATCTCAGGTTGCGGAGGCTCTGACACCTCTTATGACCTCCACAGACACCAGGCACTCACATGGTACACGTACATATGTGCATATATATGTGGGCAAAACAATTACACACATAAAATAAAAATAACCTTTTACATGCAGGAAAATATGTGACAAAACCTATATATCATTTATCTGAATCTACTTTTCATGACACATGAAAATGATATGCTAGCATTTTCCATTGCTGCAGACACTCTATGTGACACATGAGAAAGGAGCAAATATATGTTAGAAAGATGGTAGATGCTTACCTAGCTCATCTTTCCCACATAACCAAGATGGTGTGCTCCTCAGAGGATGAATCCCTGGAGTTTTAATTGTTTGCAGAATACATACGTACCATAATTATCTTAACATGCTAATTACATTGTGCATGGAAATGTTGGGCATTGTTACTCATGTATCTGAAAGCACTGGAATAAATTTTAAGTACCCTCCAGAAACACATCAATAACTTGTCTATAAGGAATAGATTTTCTTCTAAATATATCCCATTTCTTCTAACAGGTTCTTATAAATACAAAGATGAACTTGAAATACTGTTGAAATAATTACACAGGTGGATTTGAGAAATCTTAAAATAGTAAATAGGACATTAGATTAAAAGCTAAAAGATCTAGGCAGCAAGGAAGACACTAATAAACATATTAACGTGGCAAGGGGTCTCAACCCTAGACAATGGATTACAAACAATAAGAAATGTTGATAGTGGAAGTAGTAGTCTTCCCTTGGGAAAAGCCTCCATTGGTTACACAATAGCAAATGATAATCCCTAAAATCATAAATATAACCAAGCATGTAATGTGCAGACTGAGCAGGTTGTATATATAGATAGATAGATAGATAGATAGATAGATAGATAGATAGACAGATAGATAGATAGATACAGATATATATTGATATATATTGATATATATATGAGATATATATATACACACACATATATATATTCTCGAGGAATACACACATGTACACATGCGAGGTATGTGTGTGTGTGTGTGTTTCATAATTCCTGTACTCAGGAGGAGGATAATGGTGAGAGACCAGCACAAGAAGCACCATGAGATGATATTCAAAGTCCCTCACATGAGGAAGCTGCTCCCCAGGAAGATGATGAAAAGCCTTGGGGATCAGTATTTACTGTATACGACTACAGTGTCTGGTCCTTATATCAATGGTGTGGGAGACCTGGGAATAAGGCTGACTTCCCCCTCTCTGTTGCTACTGCTGTGGCATCAGGTCTTAAGTTCCCATGCACCCTTGTGGCCCATGCTTTGCTTATGCTCTTGCCGTCCCTCCTCTCCTTGGCCACATCTTTGCTGGTCTCCCTGCTAGGCTGCCTCTGAAAACCACATTCTCCAAAGCACATCTTTGTATGACAGAGTGCAGCCGTGCCATACCATCTGCCATGTAGTCAGGGTTATATATCACCCCCTTTCTAAGTCTAAACTCCTCGGCAAGATATACAGAAGTCGTTGTTATCTTCCTCGTCTACTTGTTCCTTGACATCTTCCCACAGCTTGAACGTTGGCTACCATCCTCCCAAAACCTTACAGAACTTCATTCATTCTTCGCTTCTGGACTGCCGTTATGAAGGAGTCACAATTTCCTTCCTCTTACAAAGTAGTATGGTGACAGATCAAGTACATTCTCTTTCCTTTGAACATTAAACTTTATTTTCCCCATAGCCTTTTATTCAAGGCAATAAAAATACAAATTGTACAGACCAGTAAAATGCTTGCATGTTACCCTAAGGTTTATTTAGGCATGGTCTTGTGCATGCCTTGCACCATTTTCTAATCATTCCTAAAAAATTATTTCCTGAACTGTGACACTCAATGTAAAATAAATGAAATTCATATATATGGCACTCAGAATACTTATTTTACACATTCTTTTAGGATGAGAGCAAGAGCTGTCTTCAACACTGAGTAGAGGAATTGTAATGCAGCAACATGGCTGCTCTGATTACATCCAAAGACCTCCTAAGTCTCTGTGATCCTGCTAGAATGCAGGCAAGACACACATCTTAATCCCTCTGGCTCAAATACAGACATGCCCTTAGTACGCACCTTTAATTCCAAATAATATAGGTAAGGTTAGTTTGTAGAAGTAAACAGGCATGTTTGAGAGTGATGTCTAATTGAAGATCAGACAAAGTGACAATCAGAGGAAGATTTGACAGAATGGGTCAGAGATAGGATCTGCCCAACTCTCATGAGAACACACAGGAAGGAGAGGTAATTTAAGGGCAGAATGGGAGGGAGGAGGCAGATTTACTGGTTGAGCTTTACAGAGACAGGTTGAAGAGAGAACAAAGGTGAAGGCAGAACAAGTCAGAGAGTGAGAAGGAGATCTTACAGGGAACCCAAGTTTGGATCTCAGCACCTACATCGGGCTACTTAAGAGGTGGAACATAGAAGGAGGTGATTGGGTCATTTGGGTTATGCCTTCAAAGAGGGATTAACAGAATTATAAAGAGACTTTGTGTAATTTCTAACAGAGTGAGCTGTAATGGGACAGTCCCACCTCTGAGTTGCTGTCTCATTTTCCTTATTGCCCTGGACTCTCTCCCTCCTGCCTGTATTAGTGTCATATTCCACCACCCAGTAGGTCTTCTCCAGGAGTTGACTAAAAAATGTCTTTTTTTAGTGTCTGTACACATATGTGTGTATGTAGTGTATGGGTGTGCATGTGGAGATCAACCTCAGATGTCATTTCTCAGGAGCCATACACTGTTTCTGAGACAGTCTTTCTTTGGCCTGCCTAAAGTTTATAGAGTTAGCTGGGCTAGCTGGCCAGTCAAGCTCAGGGACTGTGAGTGCCTCTCCACCTCCACCTCTCCAGGGGCTGGGTAGAACACACCCTGCACTCAGCATCTTTTTCAAAGGATTGGGAGTAAATTTGTGTCCTCAGGGTTATATGGGAAGCATGTTACTGACTGGGCTACATCTTCAGCCCAACTTCTTCTCTCTGTACATTACACAAGCTCAGTATATATATTGGACTGAGACACTGACTTTCATGATGGTATTAAGAGAAACCTTCTCTCTGTGGACCGGATTTCTTCTTGAGCTTTCGCATCTGTTCTTCCATTTGCCTGTTTTAAGGCATCATTCCCCCAAGTGGTCTCAACCAACAATGGTGGCTTTGGTCAATTCTTGCCTTCCTATATAGCTAACTCTCATGTCTGTCATTTTTTCATACCCTCCAACATTTCTTTGGAGAATTGTCACCATGTATAATTCTACAATTTATTAGTCAGATGACTTGGTTAATATTTCTCAGATCTATGAGGGAGGTCCATGTTTACATTATTTGTCCTAAATGTCGGCTACACAGTGGACTCTCAATAATCCAATAATGAATAATAATATGCTTATAAATATGTCCAGTGGCACTACCAGGAGACAAACTTCCTACAATTTAAAAGACACAGGGCATCAGAATTGTATTATCTTGATATTGCCCATAATACTTATTAATATGTTCACCACTGTACACAAGAGGCAAAAGGCCCACAATTGTTACCAAACTAAATAGCAGAGAGTTAAATGTGTATTTTGGAGTCAATTTTTTTACTTCCAGGGACATTAGCTATATGGTCATGGAAAAATCCTACAATATCTCCCAGGACCATTTTTTTCTTTACACACTAGAGAGGATGTGGAGAACAGGGACCACTCCTCCATTGCTGGTGGGAGTGCAAACTTGTACAATGTATTTGGAAACCAATCTAGCACTATCTCAGAAAATTGGGAATAGCTCTACCTCAAGACGCAGCTACACCACTCCTGGGCATATACCCAAAAGATGCTCCAGCATACAACCAGGACATTTGCTCAACTATGTTCATAGCAGCTATATTCATAAGTACCAGAATCTGGAAACAACCTAGATGTCCCTCAACCAAAGAATAAAGAAACTGTGGTACATTTACACAATGGAATAATACTCAGTTATTAAAAACAAGGAAATCTTGAAATTTGCAGACAAATGGATGGAACTAGAAATGATTATTCTGAGTGAGGTAACCCAGACCCAGAATGACACACATAGTATATACTTGCTTATAAGTGGATATTAGCTACATACTACAGAATAGCCAAACTACAATACACATACTTAAAGAAGATAAATAATAAGGAGGACCCTAGGGATTAATTCTCATTCAGAAGGACAAATAAAAATTTCACCAGAAGTGGTTGAATAGAAAGAACAGGAAGGGAGCCTACCATAGAGGTCCTCTGAAAGACTCCACCCATTAGGGGACCAAAGCAGATGTTAGACTCATAGCCAAAATCTGAGGTAGAGCACAGAGAGTCTTATGGAAGCGATGAGAGAAGGAAGGACCTGGAGGGGACAGGAGCTCCACAAGGAGACCAATGGAGCCAACAAATCTGGGAGGAGAAGAAAGGTACTGTAGAGACTGATACACCAACCAATGACCGTGCATGGTAAGGACCTACACCATCTGCTCAGACATAGTGGTTAGGCAGTACACTCTCCCTATGGGTCCCATAATATGAACAGTATTGGCTACTTCTGACACAGACTCGGGTGCCTACTAATGGATCACTTCCCCCTGGTAGTGCAGCCTTGCCAGGCCACAGCGGAAGAGGATACAGACAGTCCAGATGAGACTTGATAGGCTGAGGCCAGATCTTAGGGGAGGAGGGCTCCCCCTTTCTGAGGACTAGGGGAGGTAGGAGGGGGATGCAGGAGAGAGGGTGGGGTCGGGAGGTGACAAGTGAGGGGGCTTCAATCGAGATGTAAAGTGAAAAAAAATGTTTTAATGAAGTCATTTTTAAAAAAAGAAAAATAGAAGCAATATTATGTGCTTACAGATCTGTTACACAGAAAGTGAGGTCGGATTCTGAGAAGGAGCTACTGTCTGACAATGCAACGAGAGGTGTGTTTCTGCAGGGCTTGATGTCTATATCATGAGTGTTACCTTTATGCCACGAGCTTGTTTCATTACCTTAATGAAACAAATCCACACTCCCTTCCACGGGGCTCCTAGGTCATTTCTGAGTTTCTTCTGCTCTAGATGCTGGTCGTATTCAGCAAGAGAGAAGAATCTTTCATTTCTCATGTCTTCCTCTCTCTTGGACTAGGTTTCTTACCCCTGACAGTGATAACCAAGGCACCCTCTGCCATTGGTCCCCTTGATGACCTCAGTTATATCTGAGATGCACCTGTAGAGGTGTCCTGCTGAGCTCAACTGTACTACAACGCTGAGACAGGGAGCTATACTGACTCTTGCTGTTTCCCAACCTACCTGTCACTCACCGACCTCCCACCACCACCATGTGCCTTCTGCTCAGTGCAGCCACTTGAGTCTTCCTTGGTCCTGAAGCTGTTCTCACTAGAAAGAATAGTTTTTCACAGCCACTTTTTAAAGCTCTCTTCCCTGTTACCATTGTTTAAGGACCTATGCCAGTATGGCTGTACCGTGACTTAGAGGTGCCCCCATGTTTTAAATGTCACCAGCCTGTGCAGCTATTAGAAGATGAAGGAGTCTTCAGGGAGCAGGGCCTAGTAGAAGGAAATTAAGTCACTGGTTCATTTCCTTGCAGTGTAGTTTTGGACTAGACCTCTACATTCTGCAGGGCCATGAGGTGCAAAAATTTCCTGGCCTCTGTGTTCCGCTGTGATGGGCCTTACCACTAAAGGTCCAAATCAATAGGGCCAACCAGTATTGGGCCAACTAGATCCCTGAAACTGAAACTGTAAGCTAAAGTAAATCTTTTTTAGGTAGATTACCCTCAGGTATTTTATCACAGTGAGAGAAAGCTGACTAGCATCAGCTCTAAAAAGTAAACATTTTTCTTGCCTGGTGGCACACGCCTTTAATCCCACCACTTGGGAGGCAGAGGCAGGTGGATCCCTGTGAGTTTGAGGTCAGCCTGGTCTACAAAGCAAGTCCAGGACAGCCAAGGCTACACAGAAAAATCCTGTCTTGAAAACAAAAACCAAACAGTAAACATTTTTCCCCTCTAAGCTTAAGTAACAAAACCATATGGTTTTTAGGACTGCCCTACAAAAAGCTACTGCAGACTGGGTGGCAAGGCAGAAATAATACAAAATTATTTTTTTCTGTTAGTTCTTGAAACTGCCTGGGATCATGGTATAATATGTGCTAGTTTTTGGTGATGCCGACCCCTCAGCTTTTGGACAGAGTCTCCATGATGAGTCATGTGTGTGTGTGTGTGTGAGAGAGAGAGAGAGAGAGAGAGAGAGAGAGAGAGAGAGAGAGAGAGAGAGAGAGAGAGAGAGACAGACAGACAGACAGACAGACACAGACACACAGAGAAAGAGATACAGGGACAGAGACAGAGACAAACAGAGAGAGAGAGAGACAGAGACACACAGAGAGAGAGAGAGACAGAGACAGAGAGACAGAGACAGAGAGACAGGAAGAGAGAGAGAGAGACAGACAGACAGACAGACAGACAGACACAGACACACAGAGAAAGAGATACAGGGACAGAGACAGAGACAAACAGAGAGAGAGAGACAGAGACACACAGAGAGAGAGAGAGAGAGAGACAGAGACAGAGACAGAGAGACAGGAAGAGAGAGAGAGAGAGACAGACAGACAGACAGACAGACAGACAGACAGATACAGACACACAGAGAAAGAGATACAGGGACAGAGACAAACAGAGAGAGAGACAGAGACACAGAGAGAGATAGAGAGGAAGAGAGAGAGAGGGAGAAAGACAGAGAGAGAAGCTCCTGATGTCACTTCTTATATTGACTCTAGTCAGTTATCAGTTAGGCTTCTACCATCTGTACATGGCTTAGTGGTCATTATTTCCTTAAATGCCCATCTCTACACACTTCTGTATTAGCGGTTGGAGCATCAAACTATCTATTGAAGGCACAGTTTAGTAAATAACAGGCCCAGACCAGAAGGGAGTAGGCTCGCTTTCCCTCAAACGACCTAAAACCCTTTCTCCTCTAAGCCCTCATTCCCTCACCTCTTTTCCTGTGGGATGATTAATCTTTTCACGAAATTCTGTAATTTGATAGACAGACTGCTGGTTATTCTCCACCTAATAAACTGGCCTAGGAACCTATCCCCCCTTCCATCCTCACACACAGCCAGACATGCCCGAACCAGCTTCATCTCCTACCTGCCTCCATTTCTGCTTTTGAGTATCAAACCTGAGGTAAATGCCCAAGGTGACCATGACCTCACATTATTTTGGTTCCTGAATATTCACTGAGAAGCTAGAAAAATGTGAGATCCTTGAACAAATCAGCTGCTCTGTCCACCGCTGGCTGTTCACTTTTCTCACATAACCAAAAAGAGATTGGTAATGCAGTGCCCACGCATCAATTTATTATAAAGGAGCAATTTATGCTTTAGGGTGATGAGACACATTAACTGCTGGGCCCTCCATTAATAAGAAACAGTTGTTTTTCTCAAATGGCTATTTAGCTCTAAATTAAGAATGTTTGGAGCCTAAGATGAAAAAAGGTAGCTTTCCATATGAATAAATTTTGTCTGAGCCTGTTAACTAAAGAGGTGAGAGTCTTGTGTCAATGCCTAGAGTGTAGTTGGGGTCATACACACAAGGAACTCTCATTACCTTGTGTTCACAAAGAGCTGTGCTAGCCGAGACTGTCTAGATGGCGTCTACAGAATGGCTTCTGTGTCTGAGCTCTGTGCTCCACAGTATGGAAAATAAAAATAAAAACACAACCCCCTCCCTCATGTGTCCTCCAGCCAGTCACATTTACCAAAATTACAGAAAAATTAGGTCACCCCGATAGTGTGGCTCATCCTCTGCATGACCCACACTGTTTTTTGCTTTTTTTTTTTCAGCCCAGCAATATTTTCACTTATTGTCTCATTTCGCCTTCAAAGTAATCACTATAGGTACATGCTGTTAACTCTGGTTGGCATTCCAAAGAAAATCAACATGAAAAACTCTACATTATCCAAGGTCACAGAGCAAGTACATAAACTCGGTTGTCTTCCAAACTCCAAATTTATATCAAGATAAAGCATGTACTATGTAAGCCCGAAACCCACATAAAAAACCATACGCTGTGGTGCATGTCTAATTCTACCATGCCTATATCAAAATGGGAGGTGGGGGATCACAGTGGAACTCCTCTGAAGGTCTGCAGCCAGCTAGCCTGGAGTATACAGCAAGGAAGAAACAAGAGAGAACCCTACTTCAACAAGGTGAGGCGGGAACTGACATTGGAGACAACTTTGACTTCCAAGGCACATGTTTACAACTCATACACATGTCATACATGAGGAATTCATTAAAAAGTATATGAGTTCTTGTCAAATTTATGCTTACACTGCTCTTCAATACTCCTAACTCTATCATTTAGTCAAACTATATTTTTCTTTATAGTTTGATAAACACTAATGCACCAATGTGCATTTTTCTAGTCATTTCAAAGATGAGAATCAGACACATAACACTGATAATTAAACAAAGTCAAATTATAATTACTTGGTTTAGACTAATTGGTCTTCCATAAACTAGTTACAGAAGTTGATTTTTAGAGTCCCGAATCATATCATTAAGATTCCTAACCCAAAACAACTTTGTGAAAATAAGGTGTGATTTTTTTTTTAAACCTTCATAGTGTTAGCTTGCAGATTCAGCTCCAATAATTAATGTGTATCTTGGCAGTAAGTGACACATGGAGAAACTTTTACTCTTTTTAAAACCCATGCACGTCAAAAGTCTGCTGGAAGTCTAATGATGAAGGTTCTATATTTGCATAGTGCTTTCTTTCTCTCTCCACACAGTCAGACCCTGTTTCCGAGGAGTTCACAGAGACGGGATGGAGACTAGCCCACAAGCACACCCCACTTACCTACATGAATTTTGTCATATGTACCTGGCTACAGTTGGAAGAATGAGGTACAGGGGTTATTAAACTTGACCAGATTGTAGAATCCCCTGAGAACTTTAAAATTTTAGCTGTCAGGTTCTATCACAGAATTTTCATTTAATTGGCCTGGGACTCAGCTACCTATTTGGCCATCCATGGGCCAAAATGCAGCGAAGCTGAAGAGCACTGAGACAAGCAAACATAAGTCCACAGGAGCACAAAATGAGACATTATTTGGAAAAAGAAAAGCAGAGGCCCAGGGCTACACTTAGGGAAGAAGCAGGGTAGGAGATTTAAGATGCTGATATTTTCTAGATTATTTACTATACCTTTGCAATTAGCATCACTCTGACAAGTCTCCTTACTGGCTCCTTTCTATTTCAGCATGACTGGGAAGCAGAAGTTGGATGCTGGAGGATGGACTTTAGAAACCATGCCAACAGAAGCAATGTTTACAGACTCCTTGTGGACAGGATGGTCACTGCATCCTTCATTGTGGATGGATGATGGCTGGCTACCCACTACCATGTTTACAATCTCAGCTAACAGTTACTTTTGAATGACTGGAAAATGGCTTTCTGAGCCACAAAGACAGCATCGAGGAAGTAGCAATCAGTTTATCTTCCTTTCCCTAAACTACAAGCACAAATTTTCTTATAGTTTTCAAAAAAAAATTACAAAATATTTTCAGTAAGGGTTGTGCCTTAGTGTTAGCCTTTTGACCCTACCTTTACCAAGACAGTGTACCACACCACACCAGAAACCCCACCACTGGAGGGAAATCACATTCCCAGGTGGGAGAATTCTGATGCTTTAAGGGATAGGAACTTTGTACCTTTGTTAGAGGAAGACAAAAGAAAGAGGAAAGTACTGTATCTACATTGTGTAGATTGCTGAGGTGAACCACTCCCCTGTTACATCTTTCCTGGTAGTTACTTCCTTGCCAGAAGCTGCTGGAGTAAAATCTAAGATACCCTGTTAGCACATCCCAGGGAGCTCCACAGGATCAGACAGTAGGAAACTCCTGACTTTCTTCAAAGAACTTACATGTGCCACACTTCTAAGTAAGTACTGGGACAAAAAAAAAAAAATGTATGGAGCTATTTAAGCAGAAGAACATTTTAGAACTCAATTCTTGGGCTTTCAGTTCCATAATATGCTTAGCTGAAGTAACAGGATCCTGCTTTCCCTATAAGATAATAGAGAACTCTTAGATTTTAAGAAAACAATACAAGTAATTAAAAAGTAAAAGGAGATGTGTGCCTGTGATAAACCAGTCTGCCTCCATCTTGGGCTTGAAAGCCCAAGTCTTAAAGAAAAGACAATCTAGGTTCATTCCTACTTTAAATAAATCTGTTTCTTTTTTGTTTGTTTGTTTGTTTGTTTGTTTTTTAATTTATTCTTGTTACATCTCAATGGTTATCCCATCCCTTGTATCCTCCCATTCTTCCCTCCCTCCCATTTTCCCATTATTCCCCTCCCCTATGACAGTTCCTGAGGGGGATTACCTCCCCCTGTATATGCTCATAGGGTATCAAGTCTCTTCTTGGCAACCTGCTGTCCTTCCTCTGAGTGCCACCAGGTCTCCCCCTCCAGGGACATGGTCAAATGTGAGGCACCAGAGTACATGAAAAAGTCATATCCCACACTACACTCAACTGTGGAGAATGTTCTGACCATTGGCTAGATCTAGGAAGGGGTTTAAAGTTTACCGCCTGTATTGTCCTTGGCTGGTGCCTTAGTTTAAGCAGGACTCCTGGGCCCAATAAATCTGTTTCTTTTGGTCTATGGGAGAATCTAAGATGGCAGCACAGAACACACACCTTGCTTGATCAGCAGGACAGCCGTGACTACACAGCAACCTTAGGACCAAACTGAGAACTACAAAACACCAGTGCTGGTGATCCCCAAGTGAGAGGTGTCCACACTGTGTGGAACATGCGTGGGTCCAGCCTCAGGCCACCAAGCTAATCCACAGAAAAGTCTCTGGGGCCCTGCAGGAATGTGTGCAACCTGCAAGGTCTAGCCACTCACCTGCTTGCCCACCACACCTGTGCTCTGGGTATCAGACTGAACTTAAGACTACAGGCCATGAGTGTCTGAGTTTTCTAGCCCAGAGGACACCCCATGGTCTAGAATACAAGTGGATCTGACCTCAAGTCACCCGGCCAATTCCCAGAAAGTTCCTGGGTCCATGTAGATATGGGCTGTGGATCCAAGATCTAGCTACAGGCCTGGTGGGGCAAGCAGCATCTGAGTTCTGTGTCTCAGACAAAACTGTAGACTACAAAAACACCACCGTCTGGGTTCTCTAGCCCAGGTGAGTCCCCACAGTCTGGAACACAAGTGCATCTGACCTCAGCTCACCCATCAACCCAAGGAAAATTACCCAGTCCACACAAGCACTGGCTCAGACTCCAAGATCTAGCCACAAGCCTAGCAGGATGCACAGCATTGCACTCTGTGTCTCAGAAGGAACTATGGGCTACAAAACATTAGTGTCTGAGTCTCCCTGCCAAGAGGAGACACCACAGTGTAGAATACAAGTAGATCTGACCTCCAGTCACCCATCTGATCCACGGAAAGTTCCCAGGTCTGATCTCAGGTCACCTGCCTGATCCCCAAAGGTGAAACATCTCAACTTATAGCCACTCACCTATGAGCTGATATCAATGGCCAGGGAGGAACACCAGAAACTACTATCCAATGCCAGAGACAGCAAGATGGCTAAAGGCCAACATAAAAACACAAACAAGTAAATCCAAAATAATATGCATCTCCAGAACCCAGTTATCCCAAAGCAATCACCCTGGAAATTCTAACACATTTGAAATGCGAAAAAATTACCTCAGATCTTCCTACTGAGGATGATAATGGAGGAAAACAATAAAATCCATAAAAAAAAATACAGGAAGATACAGTCAAACAGATTGAGACCTTTATAGAAGATATGAAGAAATTCAGGAAAATGCAAACAATCAGTTGAAGGAAATCGATAAAATGGCTCACGATCTGAAGATGAAAATAGAAATGATAATAAAAGAAGCACAAACCGGGGAAAGCCTCGAAAGAGAGAACTTAGGGAAGAAAACAGGAACTGCAGAGGTAAGCATCACCAACAGACTACAAGATATGGAAGAAAAAATCAGGTGTAGACGATACAATGGAAGAATTTGAAGCAACCATCTAAGAAAATGTTAAATCCAAAAAAAAAAAAAAAAATCCTGACACAAAACATCCAAGAAATCAAAGACACCATAAAAAAGACAAAAATTAAGATACCCAGCTCCAAGGCCAAGAAAATATTTTCAACAAAATCATAGAAGAAAAATTCCACAATTTAAAGAAAAAGAAGCCTATAAACTTACAAAAGGCCTATAGAACACCAAATAGAATAGATAAAAGAAAACCCTCCCACCACATAACAATCAAAACACTAAATGTACAGAATAAAGAAAAAATATTAAAAGGGAAAAAGGCCAAGTAACATACAATGGCAAACCTAACAGAATCACACCTGACTTTTCAGTAGAAACCATAAAATCCAGAAGGACCTAGACAGAGGTCTTATAAGCCCTGAAAGACCACAGATGCCAGTCCAGACTTCTATACCCAGGAAAACATTCAATAACCATACATGGAGAAAGCAAGATATTCTAGGAAAATAAAAAACAAATTTAAACAGTACCTATCCACAAATCCAGCCCCACAAAAGACACTAGAAGGAAAACTCCAACCAAAGGAGTCTAAGTGTACCAGGAAAACACAAGACATAGATAACTTCACTTTAGGGAAAAAAAAATTAGATAAGCATGCAAATACACTACCACAACCAACATCAAAATAAAAGGACCGAATAGTCACCAGTCATTAATCTCTCTCAACATCAATGATCTCAAGTCTCCAATAAAGAGACACAGACTTACAGAATAGATGCATAAACAGGACCCAACATTCTGCTGCATACAAGAAATATACCTCAGCCACAAAGATAGATATTACCTGAAAGTAAAAGACTAGAAGAAGGTCTTCCAAGAGAATAGACACAAGAAGCAAGCTAGAGTAGCCATCCTAATATCTAATAAAATAGGCTTTCAACCAGAATTAATCAAAAGAGATGAATAGCACTTCATACTCAAAGGAAAATTCAACAAGGATGATATCACAATTCTGAACATCTATTCCCTAAACACAAGGGCACCCACATTTATAAAAGAAACATTAATAAAACATAAACCACACATTGTCCCCACACATTAATAGTGGGAGACTTCAACACACCCCTCTCATCAAAGGGTAGGTCAATGAAACAGAAGCTGAACTGAGAAACAATGACACTAACTGATATCATGAGTCAAATGAATCTAAGAGATAGCTAGAGAACTTTTCACCCAAACATAAAAGACTATACCTTCTTCTCAGAACCTTCGCCAAAACTGAACCTATAGAAGGTCACAAAGCAAGCCTCAACAGATACAAGAAAATTGAAATAATACCTTGTATCCTATCTGACCACCATGGATCATGGATTAAAGCTGGCTACCAATAACAACAGAAATAACAAAAAACCTACACACACTTGGAAACTGAACATCTCTCTACTCAATTATAATTGTGTGAGAGAAGAAAGAAGAAAAGAAAATAGGGACTTCCTGAAATTCAATTACAATGAAGATACAACATACCCAAATTTATGGGACACAATGAAAGCAGTACTAAGAGGAAAGCTCATAGCACTAAGTGACTTCATAAAGAGATTGGAAACATCTCATACAAGCAACTTAACAGTGCATCTGGAAGCCCTTTGAAAAAAGAAACAGACACACCCAAGAGGAGTAGATGGATGAAAATAATCAAATTCAGAGCTGAAATTAATAAATTAGAAACAATGATAACAATTCAAAGAATCAACAAAACCAAGAGCTGGCTCTTTGAGAAAATCAACAAGATAGATAAACTCTGAGCCAAACTAACTAAAAGGCAGAAAGACACAATCCAAATCAACAAAAATCAA
Organism: Acomys russatus; assembly: GCF_903995435.1. Lineage (NCBI taxonomy): Eukaryota > Metazoa > Chordata > Mammalia > Rodentia > Muridae > Acomys > Acomys russatus. The sequence goes on along the minus strand of NC_067148.1, from coordinate 60,052,701 downwards.
AAATGAAAAAGAAGATATAACAATAGACACTGAGGAAATCCAAAGAATCATTAGGTCTTACTTCAAAAGCCTATATGCCACAAAAATTGAAAACCTAAATGGACAATTTTCTGGACTGATTCCACTTACCAAAGTTGAAGCAAGATCAGGTAAACAAATTAAATAATCCTATATTTCCTGAGAAAAACAGAAGCAATGATCATAAGTCTTCCATCAAAAAAAAAAAAAAAAAAAGGCCAGAGCCAAATGGTTTTAGCACAGAATTCCATCGGACACTCAAAGAAGAGCTAATACCAATGCTCTTCAAACTACTCCACAGAACAGAAACAGAATGAGTTTGATAATGTTCTTTCCATGAGGCCACAGTCACCTTGATACCTAAACCATACAAAACTCAAAAAAGAAAGAGAGGTTCAGACCAATTTCTGTTATGAAAAATTGATGCAAAAATTTTATTGAGATAAAATACTCACAAACTAAATCAAAGAACACATCAAAGATATCATTCACCATGACCAAGTAGGCTTCATCCTAGACATGGAGGGATGGTTCAATATACAGAAATCCATCAATGTAATCCACCATATAAACAAACTGAACAGATTAAAAAAAAAACCCCACATGATCATCTCCTTAGATGCCACAAAATCATTTGACAAAATCCAACACCCATTCATGTTTAAAGTCTTTCGGAGATCAGGGATTCAAGACACATAACTAAACTTAATAAAATCTGTATATTCAGCAAGCCAATACCAACATCAAATTAAATGTACAGAAATTCAAAGTAATTCCACTAAAATCAGAGACTAGACAAGGCTGCCCACTCTTTCCATATATCTTTAATATAGTACTTGAAATTCTAGCGAGAGCAGTAAGACAACAAAAAGGGGTTCACATAGGAAATGAGGAAATCAACATATCGCTATTTGCAGATGATCTGATAGTGTACATAAATGACCCCCAAAATTCCACCAGAGAACTCCTACATCTGATAAACATCTTCAGCAAAGTGGCCCAATATAAGATTAATTTTTTAAAAATTAGTAGCCCCTCAAACTAAGGCACCAGCCAAGGACAATACAGGCGGTAAACTTTAAACCCCTACCCAGATCTAGCCAATGGTCAGAACATTCTCCACAGTTGAGTGGAGAGTGGGATACGACTTTCTCACGTACTCTGGTGCCTCACATTTGACCATGTCCCCTGGAGGGGGAGACCTGGTGGCACTCAGAGGAAGGACAGCAGGTTACCAAGAAGAGACTTGATACCCTATGAGCATATACAGGGGGAGGTAATCCCCCTCAGTCACAGTCATAGGGGAGGGGAGTAAGGGGAAAATGGGAGGGAGGGAGGAATGGGAGGATACAAGGGATGGGATAACCATTGAGATGTAACAAGAATAAATTAATTAAAAAATTTAATAAATAAATAAATAAATAATTGGTAGGAAAAAAATCAGTAGCCCTCCTTTTTATAAACAACAATTGGATTAGAAAGAAACTAGGGAAACTATACCCTTCACAATAGCCACAAATAATATAAAGTTTCTTGATGTAACCCTAAGCAAGCAAGTGAAAGACTTGTATGAAAAAAAAAACTTCCAGTATTTGAAGAAAGAAACTGAAGAGATATTAGAAGATGGAAAGATCTTCTGTGCTCATGGATTGGGAGGATCAATATAGTAAAAATGGCCATCTTACCAAAAGCAATCTACAGATTTCATGCAATTTTCATCAAAATACCTACACGATTCTTTACAGACATTGAAAGATCAATTCTCAACTTCATATGGAAAAACAAAACAACAACAACAATGAAAACAGAATAGCTAAAACAATTCTCTACAATAAAAGATCTTCCAGAGGAATCTCCATCCCTGCTTTCAAGTTGGACTATAGAGCAACAGTATTAAAATGGCATGGTACTGGCATAGAAATGGGCTGATTGATCAATGTAATCAAATCAAAGACCCAGAAATTAATCCACATACTTATTGACATTTGATTTTTGACAAAGAAGCTAACACCATACTCTGGAAAAAAAGATAGCATATTCAACAAATGTTGCTGGTCTAACTGGTTGTCCACACATAGAAAACTGCAAATCTATCAATATTTATCACCCTGCACAAAGCTCAAGTCCAAGTGGATTAAAGATCTCAACATGAAACCAGACACACTAAATCTGTTAGAAGAAAAAGTGGAGAAGAGCCTTGAACTCATTGGTACAGGAGACAACTTCCTGAACAGAACACTAACAGTCTAGGCTCTAAGATCAACAATTAATAAATGGGACCTTATTTTAAACTTCTAAATAAAGAAATTGAAAATGACAGTAGGATATAGAAAAAAACACATCCTGTATACAAAATTGGTAAAAATTAATATTCATCCTGCCAAACACAATCTACACATTTAATAAAAACCTAACCAAACTCTCAATTCATTTATTCACAGATAAAAAATTCACATGGAAGTACAAAAGACCTCAAAGAGCCAAAAAGCAATTCTGAAAACTAAGAAAATTGCTAGAAGCCTGATCCTGATTCTGAGTTATACTACAGAGCCATGGTAATAAAACACGTATAATAGGAAGGAAGGTTATGAAGTTCTATATTATGGGCATGGCATATCCATGACACTTTTGACCTCACAATAGCTACAATTCCCTGCCTAGGACCCCAATAAGACTGAGCCAGTAAACACTCAATCACAGACCCAGATGTCCCAGGCTGCCAGCGGGGAGCTAATGACAGTGGAGGGCTGCAGGAGGAGATAAAGTCTGCCCTTAGTGACAGTGCCATAGCCACTGGAGAGTTACCCATGCTACCGTGGTTAAAACCAGTGTGTCACAAAGAACAAAAGACATGAAAGCAGGGTGTAAACTTCATCAAGGAAGGTGGGGCTATTAAAGGTCGGAAAATAATGAGCATAGAGGGAGGAATGTGATCATAGGGTAATATACACAATCCACTGACTCATTGTAGTTAACATGTAAAGTACAGATGGGGAAAGGCATAAAACTTGTATAAACAACAGTAGACTGAAGTTAAGAATTAATCACCAATAAATTCATGTCTAAAACACAATAATGAAAGACTACTCAGCTGAAAGGGGAAATTTTCCAAGGAAGAAAGACAAATATAAATAAGAAAATAGGAAGATTGACAGTCTCATTATCTTTCAACAATATGCAAACTAAGGCAATTTCACATTAACAAAAACATAACCTAAGGACACTAAGCATTGGTAAGATAGGGGCAGGAATAGTTAGGCTCTGAGGTTAGTGGTATAAGTTAGTACCACCATGGAGAGCTAGAAGTATGGTAGACCCCAAATCCACAAATGCACCTAGCAAAATAGCCTAGTAAACTTATATGTGTACGCAAAGAGATATCTACTTCATGCTCAGTGTCAAGAAGCTCTGAAAACGGCCTCCCGTGTGTTTGTTGGTTAATAGAAATGGAGAGGTTAGGATGAATAAAGTAAGTAGAGCAGACATTTGCAAGATATCAAAAATTGAAAGTATTTTGAACAGTGCTACTTTTGTGAATACTCACAGGTGCATGAGTAAAGTAGTAAATGTGTCAGGATGCACGCCAACCCCAATCTGAGCAGCAAGGGGACCAACCATTATGCCTTGAGATATTTTTGAGGCAGGGTCTTGCTGCATAACTCTGGCCTAAGCTCAATATGGACACCAATGTGGGCTCCAGCTTGGAGTGATCCTCACACCTCCGCCTCTCCAGTGCTGAGATTAGAGGCTGGCATCATCACACCTTGTACATGGCATGCTTTGGTTCCTCAGCGTCTCTGAAGATACATGAGTTGAAGGCCTGGCACTCAGCTTGGGTGCCATAGAGGAGTGATTGGATCCTGAGGTCATTAGCATGGCTGTAGGTTAATCTGCTAATGAATTCATGGCTGGAGAGCCAACTAGGGGCGCAACAGCACACTTTGAGGAACTAGCTCACTGAGTATGAGCCTATGAAGGGTGCATTTTGTGCCTGCCCCTTCCATCCCCTTTTTCTCTCTGTTTTGTAGAAACGTAATGTTGGCAGCCACACACTGCATGATGCTCTGCCTAAATGCAAGACAACAGTGATGGTTCCAAGCAGCCATGGACTGAAACCTTTGAAAACTGAAACCATAAGCCAAAAAAGTCTTTCCTTCATTTAATTTAGTGCTGTTCCCAAAGGCAGACTAGCAAAGGTAATAAGACAGCAACAAGAACCTTAGCTTATTGCTATGAAATTATATTTGTTTCAGGAGAATCATATCTGAAGCTGATGTGGCAGTTTAATCTTAACAGATACATGTGGCAGATGTCTTTTACAGTGTTTGGTCTTTCCCTGAAAAAAAAAAAAAAAAAAAACCCTACTTAATAATTGGATAAATGGATAGATTGTTCAATATAGATTCTATGGCAGACATTAGGGAAGCAACAGCAAGTAAGGAATAGTACATTCCACTATAAAATTCAGTCCTTTGAATGTGAGATGAAAATGTAAACAAATAGATGTCTTAATGTGAGAAGTTAAATGTAACAGAAATACATTAAAGCTGTAGTCAATATGCAAAGGGAGATTAATCAGTTCTACCTAAGACTGGAGGAGAAAGGTCTTCATCAAGGAGATTATAAGTAGTTTCTCTCCCAGTGGAGATAACTTTATTCTAGCCGTTGCTTCCCATCTTAACACACTGACAGTAGCAGTTGTCTCAGCTGCGATTAGAAAACTGAGCCACGGTATTTGCAGTCAGGATCTGTCTCCTTGACTTTAAACCTCTGTGCCTGAAAGAAACTTGTGTAAATAAACCTTCACAGAAGGCCGTGACTCTCATCCTCAGATACAGCAAAAAGACTTAATGTGAAATAAGTTACTGGAGGCAGAAGTTTGCTGAGAGGTCAGGAAAAGTCAGATTCAAGTTTATCCTTGAGTTTTGTCACTTCTCCCAGCTGTGCAAAACAAGGTCAATTGCCCTGGCCTTGAGGATGAGCCACTCCCATGTCTACATCAGAAAGCCGCTTCCCCATGCTGTGTGGCCCGCAACTTCCTAAAAGCTCAAGCTATATAAGGCTCTCAGACTTTCTTCTCTTTCTTTCAGAGTTATTAAAGGAATTCTTCTAACTGTGAGTTCAAATTTTTCTCCATATATTAACTAAACAGTACCTAAGGTCACTCTCTTTAAAGAGTCACACCTCTGCCTAGTGATGTCTTATATTCTTGGATGAGTGTTCCACACATGTTCAGAAGGTCAGTTTTACCAATATCCATTGTGAAAAATAGTTCATACTCTTTGCATGGATTTTCCTTGGCATTGAGTACAAAGCAAGTACCAGACGAAGATAGTGTTGTCATTTGATTTATTATCTAGACCAGGATACTTGCTTGTACGCCAGAGTTTTACTCTTATTTAATACCTAGAGGAATAAATAACATAGCTGTGTTGTGCCCATTTCACTAGACCCCCAAAAGACCACCAGAAGAGGAAATCTATACAAGCACAAGAGGGTCTTTATTGGCAGCTCTTCTCCAGATAAGAGCCAAGAGCTCTGAGCTGAGGGTAATTTATAGGTTCCTTTCCCTCCCAGTGTGCCTAAAGCAAGGGAGTTCCAGCCTGGCAAGCAAGCGCCTATTGGTTGAGATATGAGAGGGGATATTGTGCTTTAAAATGATTGGTTGTGAAAGGGTACCAAAATCACAAAGGGTTCTGGTTTTCTTTGTTCTCTTTCTGGGCCGGTTTCCTAGCAACCCTATCTCCTGTGAGTTGAAAGGAATGCAGCCAGACTGGTTCCTCCCTGCAGCTGGCCAGATATGCCTTACCATGCCTGGTCTCTCCTTCAGGCTTATTTCTTAACCTTTGCCCCAGTGACCCTGAAATCTAATTTTAGTTCTTCTGGGTCTCTCAGTTGCAAGATCAACATAAGCTTGTCAATGCAAGTGCTTTGGGGAATTAAAACCCTCTTGAGAAACAGACTATTTCAGTTCTTGAAAAGGCAACGGATCTTTATAATTCTGAAATAATCTATATTTAAAATTAGTGAGACATACACACAGTGTGAGTCCTATGTGGTCTACTCCAAGATTAAAGTGCTGGGGTTCTTTCAAAGACTTTTTCATTACTATTGTTGCTTCTAACATTATATATATATGTGTGTGTGTGTGTGTGTGTGTGTGTGTGTGTGTGTGTGTGTGTGTGTATGCATAGGCTCAGAATTAAAACTCACAATAGCATTTGTTTTTGAAAAAATGCTTTATGTTAACATTTTTGATAAACTTCTGTAATTGCAAATATTGCCAAAGTGATTAGAAGCCCCAGTTCTGACAGCATCAGAGGCAATGACAAACCTTAGGAGAACAATTCCACTGTGAATTTGTGTTTGGCTCTATGGGGTTAGAACTAAGCCAGCAGTGGGGCTTCGTCTTATCCTGCAGTACTACACAGGAAGTTACAGTGCCCAAACTTCAGAAGGTCCACGGTTCCCTTCCTGAGATTTATTCTTATGGTTATGGTGGGCATTTATTCCTACCCACATTGAAACTGTTCCAAAACTAAAATTCTTCTGGCCATACTTAGGGGGCCTCCGTCACCCATCTGTTCAAGTGCTGGAAAAACTCAACATATTTTCAGGGAAATTTTGGCTTACTCCTCAGTGCTTGCTCAGCTCATCCCCCTTTGGAGTTGAAAGGGCCTCCTACTCTAACATTTGCAAATCCCCAATTCTAATGGGGAAATACGCTATCTGAAAGACAAAGTACAAATATTAAGCTGGAGGAAAGGTATGCAAAGAACAAAATCCCAACTTTCCTCTGGGAGGCCCCACTAGCAGCTAATCGAATCAGACGCTAAGACTCACAGCCAAGCATTAAGCAGAACTTGGGGGTGAGGGGGTGCTGTGGAAGAGTGTGTGGGAAGGATAGAAGGACCCGCAGGGGACAAGCATGCCACAAGAAGACCATCAGAGCCAACTAACCTAGACACATGGGGCCATAGAGATGGAAGCACCAATTAAAAAGCACGCGTGGACCGGACCTAGGCCCCAGACACATATGCAACTGATGGGCAGTTTGATCTTCATGTGAGTCCTCTAGAAAGTTGAGCAGGCGCTGTCTATAACATGGACTTTGTTGCCTGATTTCAATAACTTCCGCCAAACGGGGCTGCCTTGCCTGACCTCAGTGGATAGGGATGATTTCAGTCCTGATGCGATTTGATGTGCTGGGGTGGGTTGATGAGGAGGAAAGTGCCCTTTTCTGAGGGTAAGGGGAGGAGGAAGAGAGGAGCAGGGAGGGGCATAAAGAGTGAGGGGCTACAATTGGGATGTAAAGTAAATATCAATCAAAAATCAATAAAAAAGAACACAGGGTCATACACATATGAATATGTACACACACACACACACACACACACTCACTCACACATGCACACTGTGAACACACAGACAAATCATGGTATAGCCTCATGTCTGCACTATGTATGTGGCTCTGATAATTCTTCTGGTAAACTATGCAAACTTGTTCTACCAAAAACTTGCCTGGATTAAGAGTAAAGAAACTCCCTTTTAGAGTAGGTGGCATGTTCACTTGTTGAGAATATTGTTCATTTTATTAACCAATCTTTTTTGCAGCCCTAAATTAACTCAGGACTCAGAACCGGGAGTAATCCCTGCATATTATAAATCTGAAAACTTGGTTGATTTGTCTTATTTATAATATCGTCTTGTGGCCTTTCTTGGTGTTGGCAGAAAGAGACCTAAAATTAGCCTCTCCTTGTAGCATTTGGAAACCACTAACGAGCATTTTGCTTTCAAATTTCACCCACAAGTAGGTTATTATTCTTATCTTTACTGTCACGTTCACTATGAGTCCTTGACCCACATGTCTTAGTTGGCTGTGACTGCTTCTGAGAAAGGCTCTGTGAAAAAAAAACAGAAGATCTGGGGTTTTCATTGATGTATTTGACGTGTGTGTGTGTGTGTGTGTGTGTGTGTGTGTGTGTGTGTGTGTGTGTGTGTGTGTACATATGCTTGTACGCATATGTAGAGGGCAGAGAAAATTTTGTAGGCGTAAATTCTCTCCTACCAAGAAGAGTCCTTAGAACTGATCTTGGGTCATGAGACTTGGGGACAAGCGCCTTTATCTACTGAGCCATCTCTCAGGCCCTGAACTTCTTAAACTGTGGGGTTTAGCTCCAAATAGGACTGCACAATTGCATGTTGAAAATGGGAAACATTTGTCACCTGTAAAGTATTTCTAAAACCTCAAATGTCCAAAATGAATTCAAATCAAACCTCGATGAACAGCAGCTGTCCTGCAGCGCTTGCTCACCCGTGTTGCATCTCACAAAGTCACTACAGCCTTGGCACTTACCATGTGTGTGCACTCTGTACTACACAACCAGATGTAATGCCAGCAAACACGCAGCTCAGAGTTGAGACTACAGTCTGTTGTGAACTGCAGCTGTTTTAAGTGTACACAGACAATTTTCTCTTGTTTAAATATTTATTTTATTTATTTTTAATTATATGTATACATATGAGTAGATGGGAATGTGTGTATGAGGACAGGTACGGAGGCTAGAGGTACCACATATTTCTGGAGCTGAAGTTACAGGTGGTTATGAGCACTTAACATGGTGCTCAGAACCAAACTTGGGTCCTCTAGAATTACATTATGCTCTCCTAGTCGCTGAGCCATCTCTCTAGTCACATATAAGTATTTTATTGTTACAGGGACAATTATTTTATTATAAAAATATAAGATGCTAGTAAATATTTTTTAAATGTTCATAGGAGGTTTCTGTCTGAGTTGCTACTTTGAGATTTATAAAACTCATTAAGCGCATTTGGCTTGGGATTAACACAGACTTCCACCCGTTCCTAGAATAGCCTTAACCACAGCACTGCTATTTCGATTACACATTTATGCAGAGTGGTATTCTTAATGTTAAAATGACAAATATGCATATCAATCTACTCTGAAGAATACTGACAATGCTTTGTGGCTCTGTGGCTTCTGTCAAGTATTCAACCAAATTTTTCTTTATGTAAAAATAATGAAACACATCCATCTCATTAGTAGGTGAATTCACAGTCTTCTCTCCTGAGTGCTAAAAATTATTATACATATATAGGAAACCAATACAAGTATATGTTAAATTTTTAAAATAGATTTTTAAATTACTTTTTATTAGTAAGCGTTTTATTTGTATACATGTTGAATAACCCTATCAGATCCAGAGTTCAAGCAGCCCTGAGCAAGGCTCACGCAGATTCACACACGCAGCCCTGAGCAAGGCTCACGCAGATTCACACACACAGCCCTGAGCAAGGCTCACGCAGATTCACACACACACACAGAACAAAGAAAGGTAGAAACATTGGATATGTTCAAGCAGCCCGGAGCAAGGCTCACGCAGATTCACACACGCAGCCCTGAGCAAGGCTCATGCAGATTCACACACACACACACAGAACAAAGAAAGGTAGAAACATATAGAACCACAGAGCCGCATTTTCATTTGTAGAATGAATGGCACCATGATGTAACCTCGCCATAGTAGTGTCAGACTATGTAATATGGGCTAGCCTCAAGCTTGTGATTCACCTGCCTCGGCTTCCCAATTAGTAGGTTGTAGTTGCGTACCACCGTGCTGGATGCCTCCACTTCTAATTTATACAATTTTAGTGTTTTATTTCTCAGTGTGACTCACCCTCTGATTTCTGTCAACTACGTCTCTTCATTCAGATGTTTGTCCCAATTTTCAGTTGAGCAAAATAATGAGATTCTTTATGACATCGTCCTATTCAATTACATGTACACCCATCTCACTAGTCTTCCCCTGAAACAGCCTCCCCAAACCTCACATCTTTAAGACCTGAATTCTATGTATAAAATGAAATGTGATATTTTTGCTCTGTGTAGCTTTGCTTCTTTTAACAACACGACATCTAGTTTTTTCCATTTTCCTACAAATGACATAATTTCAGTCTTCTCTGTATGTGAGTAAAAACTCCTTTTTCGTCATATACTCATGTGTTGGTGGATATCTAGGCTGATTGCACAAGTTGCCTACGGTAAGCTATGCAGTCATAAGCATGAATGTGCAGGTATCTCTTGGTATGCTGACCTTCAGGGAAATAGCCAGGACCTGAGTCATACAATAATCATACCTTTAATTTTTTGAGGCACTGATTTTCATAGTGGCTCCACTAACATTTGTCCCCACCAGCAATGTCTCCCATATTCTCACCAACATTTGTTTCTGATGACAGACATTCTGATGGGATAGAGTCTCACGCGTAGCTGATTAGCATTTTCTTGATAGTTATGGATTAAATATTTCCATGTGTTTATTGATGAGTAGTATTTCATCTTTAAAAAGTGTCCAGTTCATCAATCATGTATTTGTTAGATTATTTGGACTGGAGTACTCAATATTTCATTACTTTATTATTCTTAATATTAATCCTTTTGTCAGTTGTATAGTTGATCAGCATTTTTTCCCATCTGTAAGCTATCTCTTCCCTATGGAGAATGTTGTTATGCCACGCAAAATCTTTTTAATTTGGTGTGGTTCAAATTTGATGTCTTTTTTTTTTTTTTTTTGGTGGAGATATGTCTAAATCCCCTTGAATCCAATTCTATTTCTCTATTTTATTATCTATGAAGTAACTGCCACTCTACCTACGCCCCTTGGAGCTGCACTGAACAGCCTGCTCTTCAGAATAAGCCTATCTAGCTTTCTCTGTGTAACATTCATTACTAGCAGCAGGAGTTCTTTTACAAAAACTCTGAAACCAGCACTTTGAATCACTTCCTTTATGGCAAGGTGCTGTGGTCAGCCATCTTTCCTCGTGGCGCCTCACTCCACTCAACTTCATATTCAGTCAGAGAAACTCATTCCTTACAAGGTGCTTACAAAGTCAGCCATGAAACGTAAATGCTAGTGTTTGTATCACCTGAGAGAAAAACCTCTTTACCCTTTAGTAAATGAGCTGTGAGCATTTCAAAATTAGGACACTAATTCAGTTGAAAAAACTGGGGGGGGGGGGATGCAAAATTCCAGAAAATATGCAGTATTTGAGATATAAGACAGGACAGCTGCTTGTTATAAACACAAACCACCCATGTCTGCCTCTTAACTCTGTCACACACTGGCCTCTGGTGTCATTCAAACACCTTGCATCTCTGTGCCTCTGTATACTCACCTGTGAAATGCAGAAAAGGTCAAATGAGTTAGATCAAATTACCTAACACCTAGAAGCAGTTAACGTAAGTTAGCCTTAATTCATTGCTGGCCAAAAGTTAATTAATTTAATGGATTAAAAATATCCACATGCATTTATCTATAATAGTTTATATTACAAGTACAATTGCAACAAATTTCTTTATAAATGCCATTTTCATTTTCATTTTGGACAGTAGCAACTATAAGTCAGTATAAAATATAAGATTATATTGAAGCTACTTCAACTATAATCCAATGTTATGCAGCTAAAATTAAAAGTGCCACAAGCCACTCATGAAAATATATGCATAGCAGTTATCTTACAATTTAAGCATCTTCATATAAAATATTTGCATTGGAGATTACATTAAACATAAAATAAATGGAGGAGATTGTATGAGGTTACTAAGTATGCTGATGGTTTTCTGTGGGGTTATCTCAATGGTAGAATACTTGGCTATCCTGCATCCCTCCAACAAATACATTCTGGTGGAGGCATATAACGTACTGTGAGTAGTCTTTTAGAAAATCAATTTCCGATTTCTTGACCAACTGAATGAATGACATTTGTTTCATTTCAAAAACTTATCAAGGCACAAAATAAGTGATATATGTGGCACTTCCAACGAGCTATACTTCATGACCAATGTCATAATATCAGACAGAAACAATGTAATTAGGAAAATGCTAACCTAACTCATGAGGCAGAAATAACTCTAGCTCTTTGACTATCCTTCCTCCAAATCTGCTCAACTTGCCTTTCCTCAGAAATATCCAAGTAGCTATTTTTATGTTCAGTAGAATTGATTCTTTACTTTAGTGTAGACCAAGGCTATAGTGTGGTTTTTATATGCCAACTTTTAGAAACAATTCTAAAATTCGCATCATGAAATGTGAATTGTGTGCCCACAGAGTACTGATGAAATCTCCTGAGGGAAGTTAGTGCCCGCCCACACAGAAGGAGACTGGACCCCTCTTTCTCCCTGTAGCATCCCTACCAGAATATACTTGTCTCTGAACTAACTTCAGCATCCTCAGCTGATTTAGAAGCTGATTTCTCAGTGACATCACTTTTTATTCTTGTTTCCGTTCATTAAATTACTTCAAATAATTATGTCATCCAGACTTAACTCTTTCTTCTGGAAGCCAGATGAACTAATTGCACACAACACAAGCAGCAAGCCCCTGCCCAGTGGAAGCTGTATGTGAAGATGCCCCCCAGCTCTTCACCATTTTTCCTTAGAACAGTTTATTTCCTCTAAGTCAGATTTTTTAAATCTCTTGGGGTTTGGGGCATGATGTCATCTCATTTTATGTGATATTTTTAACTTACTATATATTCTGCTTAGCTCTTATATAGATTTATTTCCTTAATATCTCAACAGAATCTAAAAAAGAGGTCAGTCTTTGCCCTAGGATTCCTAAAAATGGTCTAGTTGCCTCGTTTTTCTTCTGTAACCAACAAAATAACTTTTCTTACTTGATTTTACTTCAGCATATTTAATTATTTCAGCAAGTATTTCTTGGAAGCCATCTAATCATTGCTCAAATTTTTGCAGTAGTTATCTGGTCATCTTGGAGGCACCTCCCTGGAAAACAGGTCACTCCTGTGGGACCACTTGATCTGCACATCCTTTGTTGGAGTTATAGCCAGACAGGAAAAAAAAAATACTGTCTTCAATAACATGTAATGAGAGTCTTTTTTAATACTGCTATTCTGGCCTTTTCCGGGCTATATTAAAATCAGAATTGTCTTATGAGGTTAATATACCATCCCATTCATTTGTCATAGTCCCTTCCTATGGTCTTTCCATTCTCCTCCCTAAAGCTTCAGCCAAAAGAGCTGTACAGAATATCCCAAGTGCCTGAAGCAAAAAGCATTTTTCATCTTGCTTCAGTTAATATTAAACATTTCTATTTTCTATCCATTCACTTTAAAATTGTTTAGAGTTTATCCTATTCTGAATGGTAGGCACACAGCTGTAACCAGCTCAAGCAAACATCTGTGTAGCGTCCAACCCAGTGGGATGGTGGATGACAGTAAACAAGCATGGCCAGAACATGGCATGTGGCAAGAGAGCCTGCAGAGAAACAGAGTGTTGCCGATGTGCACACGCGGGAGAGCTGTTACTCTGCACTCAGTTCAAAGTTCTGGGGTACACCCCATAGAGTGCATGTTGGAGACATGTACTTTGCCACCTTAATACCTAACTTGAATCTTTCGTGTTCTTTAATAGCTGTGTGACTCTTCTGCTTGGCTGTTGCTGCATAACAAACTATCCCAACATTGTTGCTTTATATAGTAGCCAATCTTCACACTCGTGAGTCTTGGATTCATGAATTCTGACAGGATAGGAGGGAAAGTTCTGTGTAATATGATATCTGCAGCTCCGGTGGAGTGACTCAACCGCCAGAAACTGTAGCTATCTCAACTGATACTCGGAAAACATCAATCTTCCTACGCATGGCCCCTCTGCTTGGTTGCGTTTCACATGGCCCCTCTGCTTGGTTGCGTTTCACATGGCCCCTCTGCTTGGTTGCGTTTCACATGGCCCCTCTGCTTGGTTGTGTTTCACATGGCCCTTCTGCTTGGTTGCATTACACATGGCCCCTCTGCTTGGTTGCAGTGGCCTTTCTGCCAGTGTGACAAGTTCAAGGCCATCAGGGTTTCACACGATGTCTCTGGGCTTCTCAGGTATGAGTATCGCAAGAGACAAGAAGCAGAAAAGTAGAAATGCTTAAGGTTTAGACACTCACATTGGCAAAGTTTCACTTTTAGCATACTTTATTAGTACAGGCTTATAAGAGTTTATCAAAGAATGTGTGAACATCTTCACTCTACCACAGTGTTTCTGGACAAGCTCGTTGTGCCTTTATATCTTCACTCTCTGAGCTGTTAGTATGAACAACAGGATCTAACTTCAAGTTTTGTAAGAATAAATTAGTAGAAGTTAAGTGTTTGAGAGATGGCGAACATATAGTGTGGATTAGTTATTTAACCCTGTTTTTCTTTGTGGAACCAGGGATTAAACCTTGCTCAGTCACTTTAAGAAGTATTCTACCCATTCAGTCAACTACTCCTTTAAAGCAATTTTTAAAATGCCTTTGGAATGTCCTCTCACCAAACAATGGATAAGAGCAGTTGTAAATTAAATGGAGCTTAACAATATGTAACAACAAAGAATCCAGCTTCTTGTGACCTGTTATTAAATGAGTGACAGTGTCCCCTGCCTTCCAAGCTCCCTGTGCCTGAAAATATGCAGGGGCAAAGGCCTAAGTGCTTGTGTTCTCTCCCAAGGATGCATCTTTGGTCGGTTAGAAAAGGCAGTAATAGTGCTTGGTTACTCAAGATGGCAGTCATATTTTGGTTAAAGAATGAAACCTATAAAAGCAAAGGATTATAGGAACTGTAGCTTTCCGGGGGCCTAACTGACTCTGTAAGGACAACCAAACAGCCAAGGATACTGCAAAATGCAGTACCAGCCCTGGGGAACATAGCTGGTGGCCCTGGAGTCTTCCTCCAGAGGGAACCAGCACCTGAGCCAGAGTTACTCTTCTTCCCACCTGTTTCTGAGTTGGAACAGTCCAGAATGACTCTGAGGTACCAGCCCCAATTAGATAAGCCATCCCTGGCTGCCACTGACCCCTCAGAGTCTCCTAGTATCAGTGCTGCCTGCCACAGAGAGTGTCACCACTGTCCTCCACTAGCACGTGAGGAAGGAACAGTTTCTTCTTATTGCTTCAATGCTATTTCTCTGCAAATGGTCCTGTAATGTACTTCTTTCGTTCCTCTTGTGAAATGCCATTCATATTTGAAATGGGGCCTCCCAATTTAAGTTACTCTTCTAGAAAACATAATCAGTATGGCATAGGACGGACTTGGTCTTCTTGTTTCATTTAATTTGCAGTGACGGGGAGCACCTGTGAGGTGATAGTCAGGGGGTGTGGTCCAGCTGAAAACAGGAAATAGCAGACCTTGTCTGGTTCATGGGACTGACCTTGGCATTGTGGCCCTATCTGCAGGAAGGTAACTGAAAGCATTAATGATATCAGTATTTACATTTTAGTTTGTAGCAGAATTTTTATGGAACCTTAATAACTGAGCTAAGCATAATATTAATCACCATAACTTAGAAAAAAACAGCAAAATAAATATAATTCCCACAATAGCCCCCAAAGTAAACAAATAAATAAATGTACATCCTATAAGGAAACAATCTAGTGTTGGTCTTGCTTTTCCTGTAGTTTTGTACACCACATCACTTAAAATAGATTTCCTGAGGACTAAGCTGAAACCAAGCTGCCAATATGCAAAACAAAAAGAAAGATCCATATTTTTCTCTGACTGATGTTGATTTGAAACTGCAAGGACAACACAAAAAAAAACAATAAATTGATTGTTAGCAATTTCTTGAAAAAGCAGAACAGTGGGTGTTTTCATCTACAAGGCAAATCTAATCAATTTACAATCTACAATATCCAATCAATTTAACTTTTAAATGGGTGCATTGACTTATATTCTTTAAGGTTTTTTTTTTTTTTTTTTTTTTTCTTTCCTGCTGCGGAATGGTTATAAAAACCTGACTTCCTGGAGAAGATAAGTAATGAATGAATAAATCAGTATTGGTTAAACTGAATTTAACATGTGCTGAATATTCAAAGCTGAAAAATGGGGGAGGGGAGGGGATTTTTGGGTCCTTCGTTCTTACCTCTGATTGAAGCCAGCACATATCCACACTATTTGCCAATCAGGATTAGTCAGCAGGAGGAAGAGTGAGATGTTGCTTTCCTGGGAGATATTTGTGTAGTTGCCAGATTAGCACTAAGTGGAGCTAATTTAAATGTGTGTTTCCTGGAGTGGGAGGGAGAACCACAGAACCTCAGAAAGTTACCCTCAATCGTTGGCCTTTTCATCTATTCCAGTTCTCTCTCCCACTGTTTACAATCATATAAATATAGAAATATTCTTGAGAATCTGAAAGATGATGTAATTTGCTATTTTTTATAATGAATTCTTGCCCTTAAGAAGCCATGCCAGAGACTGAGGATATAGCTCAGATGACAGAAAGTTTGCCAAGCCTGTGAAGAAGCTGGGTTCAGTCCCCAAGAAAGTACAAACTGGGCATGGTGGTACACATTTCTAAGTCCAGCACTCAGGAGGTAGAGGAAGGAAGATCATAAGTTCAAGATCATCCTCGGCTAAAAGGAGAATGGTGAATTCAAATCACCTGAGCTGCAGAAACAGTGGAAATCCAAAAGTTAATAGTGTCCCATGACTCTGAACTCAAATGGAAATTTTCCACATCCTCTGAGTGACTAAAATCATTGATATGGGATCAGAGCAGCCAACTGAACACTTGTCTAATTCCTATTAGTTTCCTCCCTTTCCCAAGCTCCCTGAAAAGAATGACTCATGAGACTCAAATCATTATTTGCAAATACCTAGGCCATATAACTAGACTCTTCTCTGACTAGCTCACAATTTAAAATAACCCTTTACTATCTACATTCCCACATGGCTGGTTACCCGAATCAGGCACTAGATAACTGCCCTCTTCACATCCTGCCAGCTGAATCACGCTTGGCTCTCTTCTAGAATCCTCTATGCCTTCCAGATGTCCTACCTTTATTTCCTGCTGCACATACAGGCCATGGGTTCTTTTTTTTTGATTACCAGGTGTTGCATCCATACACACCTTCGAGACATCTAGCCTAAGCTTCTTTATAGCACAGCACCTGCCTTCTAAAGAGAAGTGTTCAGAGACAACGTGTGCAAACTCATCAAGACTCAGCTTGCGTCATGCTTGCCGATATACCGTTGGTCCAAGCTAGTTATATGACTGAACTCAGTATCAATAGAGAAGAGGATTAAACAAGCCATAAATATTAAGAGGAATGATGATTGAGGAGGAAGAACAAAACAACGTTTGCAATCCACTTTGCTATTCAAGTCAAAATATCTCAGATAAGTAAACACTACAATTATTTGTGAACAATAAAATTAGATAGAGCTGACAAATTTAAGACAATATCTGCAGTAAATACTTCAATTGACTCTTTGCTTATACCCACTGGTCTTATTCCTTCTCTCTTGAGAAACATATAGAAATGAGTTTCATTTCTCATCTCAAAGATATACCTAAAACAATAAAAAAAAGTAATAGCTCTTTCTCTTTACCCTCAAGTCTTATTGAAGTTATATCAACATCTGTCTTCTCTCCTGGTATCTCAATAAGGTGAACTCCATTAAGACATACACTGATAGAGAAACAATCAGATGGAAAACATACTGAGAAAACTATTATGATTAATACTTGGGTCGGAAGGGAATGGAAGAAGGCAGAGCTGGTAAAACATAGAAATTATCTTCACCCACGGCCTCAGCTAATCACTCAAGAAACTTAAACTGAATGACTCTTCTTTCCCAAGATGAGCTTTAAAGGGAAGCCTTCACCTCTGCATTGATATTCACAGAGTTCAGCCTTCTCCAAGAAGGAGCATGACCTCAACTGAGGTAGTTTTCTGAGCCAAGGACTTTGTAACAAGGACTTTGACCTAAGGCTATCTGATCACACCACATTCGAGAATTTGTTGAGCAAGTCTTTCTTTCCTGAATGAAAAACTAGTGCTATTGCATAACAGCTCTGTTGAGTTTAATGTAGAAAATTCAAAACTGGCTTCGATGGTGATATATAGCTGCTCTATACAAACTATGATGTTTTTCTTACATGGTTTGATTCATACTTTGAATATCCACAGTTTGAGTACAAGGTTTAATTTGACATTTTTGAGACCTTAAATTTTAAACGTTGATATGAATTTTATGTCCAAAACAAACATACGTCAACTCCATATAAAGTTCCTTCTACCTGAATCCCTCACACGCTATTTTGGGAGCAGAGGTGCTGCACAATATACCGCTGGTGTAATTCAGCTATGTTGGCTGAGAAGTTGAGAAAAATTAACAAATTAAGAGAATAGCTTATTGATTTTGAAGCTGCCTACCTTAAGATATAATTAATCTCAACATAAAAACATTGCAGAACAAAAAGACACATATGATATTGTTATTGTATCTTTACCCTGCAAAATAAATAAAATATTCCCCATTATGGGTTCAGCCAGCCAGACCAATTGGCCCAAATTATTGTCACCATAGACATTTGACTTTCGTTCCACTTGTTAAAGATGAACAGCTCTACCTCAAGACTCAGATATACCACTCCTGGAATACCCCAAAGATGCTCCCACCATACAACAAGGACATTTGCTCATCTATATCCATAGCAGCATTATTTGTAATAGCCAGAAACTGGAAACAACCTAGATGTCCGTCAACGGAAGAATGGATAAAGAAACTGTGGTACATCTACACAATGGAAGACTATCCAGTGATCAAAATCAAGGACATCATGAAATTTTCAGGCAAATGGGTGGAGCTGGAAAGATCAATCACCCAAAGGATGTAACACAGACCCAGAAGGAAACACATGGTATACAGGATAATCATATTAAATGTTTATTTCATTGGATACTAAAATGGCTACTCCAGCTTGTTTCTTGTGTCCATATGCTTGGGATACCTTTCTCCAGCCTAACCAGGTACAAGAAGACCACAGAACACCAAATAGTCAGGACCAGAAGGGAAATTCCCTGCCACACATAACAATTAAAATACAAAAGTACTAATGAAATTATACTTAAAACTTTAAGGAAAAATGACGAAGACATATATAAAGGCAGACTCACTAGAATAATACCAAAGTCTCAATTATGACTCTAAAAACCAGAAGGTCCTAGACAGATTTTCTACAAACTCTGAGACACCATAAATGCCAGTCCAGACTACACTATCCAAGCAAAACTTTCAATCATAGAGAGATGGCTCAGTGTTTAAGAGCATTGGCTGCTATTCCAGAGGTCCTGAGTTCAATTCCCAGCAACCACATGGTGGCTCACAACATCCATAATGAGATCAGGTGCCCTCTTCTGGTGTGCAGGTGTACGTGTAGGCAGAACACTGTATATGTAATAAGTGAATAAATAAATCTTTTAAAATAAAATGAAAGAAAAACCTTCCACAATAAGACCAAATTTGATCAGTATCTACCAGTCCAGCTCTATCAGAGATGCTATGTAAAAGAAGTTTTAATTACCTGCTTCAATTGTCTTGACTGCTTCTGTCTTCTAGGTCTAATCATGGAAGCTTCTAGCCTCCATACAATCTAACCTAGGGCTAGAATGTTTTCAGCCTCTGAGACTTACTGCTTAGTAAGCTCATGCTTTCTTGTTCTGACTGAGGTCTGGGCTGGCTGGTTCAATTCAGCTGTTCTGGCTAAAACTCCTCTCCCAGATGACTTATTCAATCTTGCTTCTCTCTCAGCCCCTGAATTGCTCTGCTTGGCCTCAAACTAATGCCAGCAATCTTTTCTAATTTTCTGGCTCCTCATTCTCTGGCTTGTTCTGCTTTCACCAGTGTCTAGTTTGTTCTCTCACTCAACCTCCTCTGTAAAATCTCTAGTAAAAACTGCCTTCTCTCCGTCTCCTCCCCTCTCCCTCCCTCTCTCCCTCCCCCCTCCCTCTCCCTCCCCCTCCCCCCCCCCTCCTCTCTCTCCCCCCCTCCCCCTCCCCTCCCTCCCTCTCTCTCTCTCTCCCCCTCTCTCCCTCTCTCTCTCTCTCTCTCTCTCTCACACACACACACACACACCTTAAGTAGCCACCCTTTCCTCTTCTTCTCCCTGAAAGTTGGGAGTATCCTATTCTGTCAAATCTTCTCTGATTTGTCACTTCCTTTTTTGGCCACTAAATTAGACATCACTTTCAAATATGGGTGCTTCCTTCTGTAAACTAACTTTTCCTTCATTGTTTGAGATTAAAGGCATGCACCACCACACCCAGATATAACATTTTCTTACAGGAAACTTGCTCAATATCAGACTGGCATTGAACTCAGATCTGCTGCCTCAGTCTCCTAGATTAAAGGCATATTTGTATTCCAGCCAGATCACACAGACCTAGAAGGCCTTTGGATGTGATCTCTTGTCAGAACAGCCGTCTTCTGAATTAAAATTCCTCTACAATCTAGAAGGAAAACTTCAACTGAAGGGGTTAACCATACCCCCCAAAAAGCAAAAAACAACAACACAAAAAAATAAATAATTTCAGACTATAAAGAGAAAACCCATGCCATAACAAAAATAACAGAAATTAATAAACACTATTCATTGATAATTCTCTATAATAATGGTTTCAGTTCACCAAATAAAAAGACACAGACTGACAAATTGGATTAGAAATCAGGATCCATCTTTCTGCTGCATCCAAAAATATATACCTAACATCAAAGATAGATGTCACCTGAGAGTAAGAATATATATATATATATGATATTCCAAGCAAATTGACCCAAGAAGCAAGGCAGTATAGCAATTCTAATATCTAAAAAAAAGACTTTAAACCAAAACTATTTAGAGAAGAACACTGCATACTCAAAGAAAAAACCCACCAAGAGGATTATAATTCTAAGCATTTATGCACCAAACACAAGAGTGCCCAAGTTTATTTTAAAACAAAACAAAACAAACAAACAAAACTACTGCAACTTAAATCACATATTGACCCTCACACTCTGATAGTGGGTGACTTCAATTCCCCAAGCTCTCAAGTGGGCATGTCATCTAGTCAAAACAAAACAGGAAAATGCTGACATTTACCCAAACACAAAGAAATATAGCTTCTTCTCAATAGCTCATGAAATTTTCTCCAAAATTGTCCATGTATGTAGGCAGAAAGCAGGTGTCAAAGATATAAGAACGATGAAATAA
This sequence comes from Acomys russatus, assembly GCF_903995435.1. Lineage (NCBI taxonomy): Eukaryota > Metazoa > Chordata > Mammalia > Rodentia > Muridae > Acomys > Acomys russatus. The sequence goes on along the minus strand of NC_067148.1, from coordinate 60,031,643 downwards.
CACTGGGTATCCTATATGACTACCAGTGAGTAAGGCTGACTAAGAAACAACACAAGAAGTATACAAACTCACAGAAACTGAACAACTTACTACTGAAAGACAAATGGGTCAACACAGAAATGGAGAAGAAATAACAAACTTTTTAGAGTGGAATGAAACAGCGTACCAGACTGGAGAGATGGTTCAGCCATTAAAGGCTAGGGTCAAACAAAAAAAAAAAAAGAAAAAAAAAGAAAGAAAGAAAAAAGAAAATACAGCATACCTAAACCTGGAAGACATAATAAAGTGATTCTAAGAAGCGAGATCATAACTCTAAACACCTACATAAAAAATTTAAGAGATCTTATGTTAACAACCAAACATATAAAACAGAGAAATGATAATAATAACAACATCCAAAAAGAGTAGATGGCAAGAAATGATCAAGCTCTGGTCTAAAGTCAATAAAACAGAAACAAATATACTAAAAGCCCATTAAAGGAAGAGTTAGTTCTTTGAGGAAGTCAGTAAGACTGATAAACCCTTAGCCAAATTAACTAAACTGTGGAAAGAGAAGATCCAAATAAATGAAATTGGAGATGAGAGGGGGGACACCACAGCAGACAATAAGGAGATGTCGAGAATCATAGGCACATACTTTAAAAATCAATACTCCAGTAAACTGAAAGAGCTCAAAAAGATGGATAAATTTCTTGATATATGTGACCTACTTGAATTAAATCCAGATTAGCAGAGCAATTTAACCAATAAGTGAAATACAAGAAGCAATTAAAATCTTTAAACCCAAAAGAGCCCAGGACCAGATAGATTAAACACAGAATTCACCCAGACCTTCCAAGAAGAACAAATGCCAATACTCCTCAAATTATTCCACAAAATAGAAGCTGAATGAAAATTGCATAATTTTTTTATGAGGCCACAACTACCCTGATACCTAAACCACACATAAACTCAGTAGAAAATTATAGACCAATTTTCCTTGTAACATAGGTGTAAACATTCTCAATAAAATATTCCCAAACTGAATCCAATAACTATCTAAGGGATCATCCATCATGATTAAGTAAGCTTCATTCCAGAGATGTAGGAATTTTTCAATGTATGTAAATTGATAAACATAACCCTCCACACATGAACAGAGTGAAAGACAAAAACCACATGATTATCTCATTAAATGAAGAAATGCCTTTGACAAAAATCTAATGTCCATTCATCATAGTCCTGGCCTGGAAAGACTAGATGCCAGAAACATACTTCAACATAATAAAGGCAATTTAAAACAACCCTAAACAGAGAGAGACTTACCACATTTCCACTAAAATCAGGAACAAAACAAGGATGTCCAGTCTCTCCACACCTATTTATTATAGAATTTGATTTTCTAGCTAGAACAATAAGACAACTGAAGGAGAACAAGTACATACAAGTTGGAAAGGAAGAAGTAAAAATATCTTTATTTGCAAATGAGATAATTGTATACATAAGCTACCATAAAAGCTCCTCCAGGAAACAACTATTGCTGATAAATATTTTCAAAAAAGCCTCAGAATACAAAATAAACACACAAGAATCTGTAGTCTGATAAACTGAGAAAAAAAATCAAGGAAACAATATCTTTCACAATAGCCTCAAAAATAAAATCTTGGGATAACTAGCCAATCTTGTGTGATTAATAACTTTAAAACATGGAAGAAAGAAACTTAAGAAGCTATCATAAGATGAAAAGATCTCCCATGCCCATCAACTGGTAATACTAGTGTTATAAAAATGTCCATTCTACAAAAAGCAATTTACAGATTCAATGCAATCTCCATCAAAATCCAAACAATTCCTCACAAAAAAATAAAGGATGATTTTCAGCTTCAGGATAGCAAAAACAATCCTATATAATAAAAGAACAACTAGAGGTATTACCATCCCCAATCCCACATTGTACTAAGAACTACAGTAGTAAAAGAGCATGTATTGGCCTAAACACAGATACATTGGTCAAAGGAATCAAACTGAAGAACAAGACATAAATCTATATACCTAAGGACAACTGATTTAAAGCAATCTACAGATTTTCATGCAATTTTCATCAAAATACCGTAGCAAACGATGTGCTTTACCAGACATGGAAATTCAATTCTCAACTCATCTGGAAAAACAAACAACAACAACAATGAAAACAGAATAGCTAAAAAAACAATTCTCTACAATAAAAAGAATCTTCCCAGCGGAAGCTCCATCCCTCGTTTGCAAGTTGGGACATATAGCAACAGTATGAAAATGGCATCGGTACTGGCAAGAAATGGCCTGATTGATCATGTAGTCCAAAATCAAAGACCCAGCAATTAATCCAGAGACCACTATTGAAATTTGATTTTTGACAAAGAAGCTAACACCATCCCTGGAAAAAAAATAGCATATTCAACAAATGTTGGTCTAACTGGTTGTCCACACATAGAACACTGCAAATCTATCAAATATTTATCACCCTGCACAAAGCTTCAAGTCCAATGGAATTAAATATCTCAAGCATGAAACCACAGAAAAAAAACACACTAAATCTGTTAGAAAGAAAAAGTGGAGAAGAGCCTTGAACTCATTTGGTACAGTAGACAACTTCCCTTAACAGAACATAACAGTCTAGGCTCTAAGATCACAATGAATAAATGGGACATTATTTTAAAACTTCTAAATAAAGAAATTGAAAATGACATAGGATATAGAAAAAAACATCTGTATACAAAATTGTAAAATTAAATATTCATCCTGCCAAACACAATCTACACAGTTAATAAAAACCTAAACCAACCCATTCATTTATTTACAGATAAAAAATTCACATTTGGAAGTAACAAAAGACCTCAAAGAGCCAAAAAGCAATTCTGAAAACTAAAAAATTGCTAGAAGCCGTGAGACTGATTCTGAGGTTTATAACGACAGAGCCATGGTAATAAAAACACTATAATAGGAAGGAAGGTTAATGAAGTTCTATATTATGGGCAGGCATATCCATGAAACATTTTGAACCTCCACAATAAGCTACAAATTACCCTGCCTAGGACGCGCCCAATAAGACTGAGCCAGTAAGACACTCAGGCACACACAGACCCAGATGTCCCAGCGGCCAGCGGGGAGCTAATGACAGTGGAGGGCTGAGGAGGAGATAAAGTCCCTGCCCTTAGTGACAGTGCCATAGCCACTGGAGAGTTACCGACACCCAGCTACCGGCGAAAAAAAGAAAAGGTGGTTCAACCAGTGTGTCACAAAGAACAAAAGACATGAAAGCAGGGTTGAACTCATCAAGGAGAGGTGGGGCTAGTAAAAGGTCGGAAAAAAATAATGAAGCATAGAGGGAGGAATGGTGGATCAGAGGGTAATAGAAAAAAACAAAAAAACAATCCACTGACTCATTGTAGTTAACTGATAAAGTACAGATGGGGAAAGGCATAAAACTTGTATAAACACAGTACTGAAGTTAAGAATTAATCACCAATAAATTCATGTCCTAAAACACAATAATGAAAGACTACGTATCAGCTGAAAGGGGAAATTGTTCCAAGGAAGAAAGTACAAATATAATTAAGAAAAATAGGAAGATTTGACAGTCTCATTTATCTTTCAACAATATGCAAACTAAGGCAATTTCCAATTAACAAAAACATAACCTAAGACAAGAAAGCATTGGGTAAGATAGGGGCAGGAATAGTTAGGCCGTCTGAGTTAGTGGTAATAAGTTAGTACCACCATGGAGAGCGAGAAGTATGGATAGACACACCACAAACCCAAACCCAATCCCAAATCACCTAGCAAAATAGCCTAGTAAACTTATATTGTACGCAAAAGATATCTACTTCAGCTCAGGTGTCAAAAGCTCGAAAACGGCCTTCCCGTGTGTTTGTTGGTTAAATAGAATGGCGAGAGGTTTAGGATGAAATAAGTAAGTAGGAAGCAGACATTTGCAAGATATCAAACTTGAAAGTATTTGAACAGTGCTAACTTTTGTGAATACTCACAGTGCAGAGTAAAGTAGTAAAGGGGTCAGGAATGCACCGCCAAACCCCCAATCTGAGCAGCAAGGGGACCACATGATGCCTTGAGATAGTTTTTTGAGGCAGGGTCCTTTGCTGCATAACTCTGGCCTAAGCTCAATAGGGACAACCAATGTGGGCTCCGAGCTGGGAGTGATCCTCACACCTCCGCCTCTCCAGTGCTGAATTAAGGCTGGCATCATCAACACTTGACATGGCATGCTTTGGTTCCTCAGCTCTCTGAAGATACATGAGTTGAAGGCCTGGCCACTCAGCTTGGGGTGACCATAGATGAGTGGAGTGGAGCTGAGGTCATTAGACATGGCTGTAGGTTAATCTGCTATGAATTCATGGCTGGAGAGCCAACTAGGGGCGCAACAACACTTTGAGGAACTAGCGCACGAGTAGGAGCCTATGAAGGGTGCATTTTGTGCATGCCCCCTTCCAGCTCCCCTTTTTCTCTCTGTTTTGTAAAAACGTAATGTTGGCAGCCACACACTGCAGTATGCTCTGCCTAAGGCAAGAAACAGTGATGGTTTCCAAGCAGCCCATGGACTGAAAACGTTGAAAACTGAAACCATAGCCAAAAAGTCTTTCCTTCATTTAATTTAAGTGCTGTTCCAAAGGCAGAATAGCAAAGGTAATAAGAAACACAACAAGAACCTTAGCTTAGTGCTATGAATTATATTTGTTTCAGGAGAAGCATATCTGAAGCGGATGTGGCAGTTTAATCTAAACAGATACATGTGGCAGATGTCTTTTACAGTGTTTGGTCTTTCCCTGAAAAAAAAAAAAAAAAAAAACCCTACTTAATAATTGGATAAATGGGATAGATTGGGTTCAATATAGAGTCTATGGCAGACATGAGGGAAGCAACAACACAAGTAAGGAATGTACATGCCCACTATGAAAGTCATTCCTTTGAAATGTGAGATGAAATGTAACAAATAATGTCTAATGTGAGAAGTTAAATGGTAACAGAAATACATTAAAGCTGGAGTCATATGCAAAGGGAGGATTAATCAGTTCTACCTAAGACGGGAGGAGAAAGGTCGTCAACAGAGATTATAAGTGTTTCTTCTCCGCAGTGAGATAACTTTATTCTAGCCGTTGCTTCCCATCTTAACACACTGACAGTAGCAGTTTGTCGCAAGCTGCGATAGAAAACTGAGCCCGGTATGTGCAGTCAGGTCTGTCTCCTTTGACTTTAAACCTCTGTCCTGAAAGAAACTTGTGTAAAGAAACCTTCACAGAGGCCGTGATCTCATCCTCAATACAGCCAAAAGACTTAATGTGAAATAGTTACGTGGAGGCAGAATTGGCTGGAGGTCAGGAAGAGTCAGATTCAAGTTTATCCTTTATTTTTTTGTCACTCTTCTCCCAGCTGTGCAAAACAGGAAGGTCAATTGGCCCTGGCCTTTTGAGGAGGAGCCACTCCAATGTCTGGACATCAGAAGGCCGCTTTCCCCCCATGCTGTGTGGCCCGCAACTTCCTAAAAAGCTCGAGCTAGATAAAGGCTCTCAGACTTCTTCTCTTTCTGTCCAGAGTTTTTATTAAAAGGAATTCTTCTAACATGTGAGTTAATTTTTTCTCTCATATATTAACTAAACAGTACCTAAGGTCACTCTCTTTAAAGATCACACCTCTGCCTAGTGATGTCTTTATTATTGGATGAGTTTGTTTCCACACATGTTCAGAAGGGTCAGTTTTTACAATATCCATTGTGAAAAATAGTTCATACTCTTTGCATGAGATTTTCCCGTGGCATTGATTACAAAGCAAGTACCAGACGAAGATAGTGTTGTCCAATTTGATTTATTATCTAGACCAGGAATACTTGCTTTACGCCAGAAATTTTAACTCTTAATTTTAATAACCCTAGAGAAATAATAACATAGCTGTGTTGTGCCCATGTCACGAGACCCCCCAAAGACCACCAGAAGAGGAAAATCTATACAAGCACAGATGGTCTTTATTGCAGCTCTTCTCCAGATAAGAGCCAAGAGCTGCTGAGCTGAAGGGTAATTTATAGGTTTCCTTTCCCTCCCCCCAGTGTGCCTAGAAGCAAGGGAGTTGCCAGCCTGCAAGCAAGCGCCTATTGGTTGAGATATGAGAGGGGATATTGGGCTTTAAAATGATGGGTTGTGAAAGGGTACCAAAATCACAAAGGGTCGGGTTTTTCTTTGGTTCTCTTTCTGGCCGGTTTCCTAGCAACCCTATAGCCTGTGAGTTGAAAAGGAATGCAGCCAGACTACTGGTTCCTCCCTGCAGCTGGCAGATAGTGCCGTACCATCCTGGTCTCTCCTTCAGGCTTATTTCTACCTTTGCCACCAGTGACCCTGAAAAGCTAATTTTAGGTATTCTGGTCTCTCAGCTCGGTCAGTTGCAAGAATCAACTAAGCTGGTCAATGCAAGTGCTTTGGGGAATTAAACCCTCTTGAGAAAACACCTATTTCCAGTTCTTTGAAAAGGCAACGGATCTTCTTTATAAAAGTTCTGAAATATCTAATTTTAAAATTAGTGAGAAATACACACAAGTGTGAGTCCTATGTGGTCTACTCCAAGATGAAAGTGCTGGGGGGTTCTTTCAAAGACTTTTTCATTACGATTGTTGCTTCTAACATTATATATATAATGTGTGGTGTGTGTGTGTGTGTGTGTGTGTGGTTTGTGTGGTGTGTGGTGTTATGCATAGGCTAAGAATTAAACTCACACTAGCATTTGTTTTATGAAAAAATGCGGTATGTTAACATTGTTTTGATAAACTTCTGTAAATTTGGCAATATTGCCAAAGTGATTAAAGCCCCAGTTCCTGACAGCATCAGAGGCAATGACAAACCTTAGGAGAACAATTCCACGGTGAATTTTGTGTTGGCTCTCTGGGGTAGACCAAGCCAGCAGTGGGGCTTCCGTCTTATCCTGCAGTACGACACAGGGAAGTTACAGTGCCCAAACTTCAAAGGTCCACGGTGTCCCTTCCTGAGATTTAAATTCGTATGGTTATGGGGGCATTTTTCCGTAAGCCCACATTGAAACTGGTTCCAAACTAAAATTCTTCTGGCCATACTGAGGGGGCCTCCGTACCCATCGGTGTTCAAGTGCTTGGAAAAACCTCCAAACATATTTTCAGGGAAAATTTGCTTACATCCTCAGTGCTTGCTCACTCATCCACCTTTGTTGGAAAGTGAAAGGGCTCCTACTCTAACATTTGCAATCCTCCCCCCCCAATTCCCTAAATGGGGAAATACGCTATCTGAAAGACAAAGTAAAAAATATTAAGCTTGGAGGAAAGGTAGCAAGAAAAAAAGCCCAGACTTTCCTCTGGGAGGCCCCACCTAGCGCTAATCGAATCAGACGCTAAAACACAGCCAGCATTAAGCAGAACTTGGGGGGTGAGGGGGTGCTGTGGAAGAGTGGTGGGGAAAGAGGATAGAAGGAAACCCGCAGGACAACTGATGCACAATAAGACCAGCAGAGCCAACTAACCTAGACAACATGGAGGCCATAGAGATGGAAGCACCATTAAAAAGCACGCGTGGACCGGACCTAGGCCCAGAAACTATGCAACTGATGGGCGTTTGATCTGCATGTGAGTCCTCTAGGAAAGGTTGAGCAGAGGCGCTGTCTATAAACATGGACGTTGTTGGCCTGATTTCAATAACTTCCGCCAAACGGGGCATGTCCGTGCCTGCCTCAGTGATAGGGATTGAATTTTAATCCTGAATGCGATTTGATGTCCTGGGGGTGGGTTGATGAGGGGAAAAGTGACCCTTTTTTTCTGAGGGTAAGGGGAGGGGGAAGAGAGGAAAGGCAGGGAGAAAGGGAAATAAAGAGTAGAGGGGCTACAATTGGATGTAAAGTAATAGCAATTCAAAAATCAATAAAAAAGAACACAGGGTCCATACACATATGAATATGTACAACACACAACACACACACACACCTCACTTCACACATGCAGCACGGACTGTGAACACACAGACCAATCATGGTATAGCCTCATTTCTGCACTATGTAGGTGGGCTCTGATAATTCTTCTGGTAAACTATGCAACTTGTTCTACCAAAACTTCCTGGATTAAGAGTAAAGAAACTCCCTTTTTAAGAGTAGGTGGCAATGTTCACAATGTTGAAATATTGTTCATTTTATTAACCATCTTTTTTTGCAGGCCCCAAGCCCTAAATTAAACGCAGGACTCAGAACCGGGAGTAATCCCTGCATATTATAAATCTGAAAACTTGGTTGAATTTGTCTTATTTTATAATATCTCTTGGTGGCCGTTTCTTGTGTGGGCAGAAATAGACCTAAATGAGCCTCTCCTTGTAGCATTGGAAACCACATAAACGAGCATTTTGCTTTCAAATGTCACCACAAGTAGGTTATAATTCTTATCTTTACTGTCACGTTCACTATGTCCGTGACCCACAATGTCTTAGTTGCTGTGACTGCTTCGAGAAAGGCTCGTGAAAAAAAACAGAAGATCTGGGGGTTTTCATTGGATGTATTTGACGTGTGTGTGTGTGTGTGTGGTGTGTGTGTGTGTGTGGTGTGTGGGTGTGTGTGTGGGAACATATGCCTTGTAACGCATATGTAGAGGGCAGAGAAAATTTTGTAGCGTAAATTCTCTTAGGAACACAATCACCGAAAAAGAAGAGTCCTTAGAACTGAGCTTGGGTCCATAAGAAGACCTTGGGGAGCAAGCGCCTTTCTCTAATGAGGCCAATCTCTCAGGGCCCCGAACTTCTTAACTGTGGGTTTACTCCAAATAGGAGACTCCATTGCAATTTGAAAAGGGGGAAACATGTGGCCACCTGTAAAGTATTTCTAAAACCTCAAATGTCCCAAAATGAATTCAAATCAAACCGGATGAACACAGCTGTCCTGCACGCGTGCTCACCCGTGTTCAGTCTCACAAAGTCACGACAGCCTTGGCACTTACCATGTGTGTGCAACTCTGGTACTACACAACCAGATAAAGATACAAATGCCAGCAACAACGCAAGCGCAGAGTTGAACTACACAATCTTGTTGTGAACTGCAGCTGTTTTAAGTGTACACGACAATTTTCAAAAATCTTGTTTAAATAGTTATTTTTATTATTAGTTTTCATTTAATGTATACATATGGAGTAGATGGGAATGTGTGTTGAGACAGGTACGAGGTAGAGGTACCACATATTTCTGGAGCGGAAGGGACAGGGGGTTATGAGCCACTTGAACCATGGTGCTCAGAACCAACGTGGGGTACTCTAGAAATTACATTATGCTCTCCTAGGTCGCTGAGGCATCTCTCTAGTCACATAGAAGTATTTTATTGTTAGCAGGGGACATTATTTTATATAAAAATATAAGATGCTATAAATATTTGTTAAATGTTCATAGGAGGTTTCGTCCTGAGTTGCTACTTTGAGATTTATAAAACTCAGTAGCGCATTTGCTTGATTAACACAGACTTTTCTCCACCCTTCCTAGAATAGCCTATAACCACAAGCACGCTATTGCGATTACCATTTATCCAGATGGTTATTCTTAATGTTTAAAAAATGACAAATAGGCATATCAATCTACTCTGAAGATAACTGACAATGCTTTGTGGCTCTGTGGCCTTCTTGTCAAGTATTCAACCAAATTTTTCTTTATGTAAAAATATGAACAATCCTCTCATTAGTATGTGAATTCACAGCCTCTCTTCTCTCCTGATGCTAAAATTATTATACATATATAGGAACCAGACAAGTATATGTTTAATTTTTAAAATAGATTTTTAATTAACTTTTTTATTAGTAAGCGTTTTTTTGTATAGCATGTTGAATAACCCTATCAGACAGATCCAGAGTTCCAGAGCAGCCCTGAGCAGCTCACGCAGATTAATCACAACACGCAGCCCCTGAGCAAGCGCACGCAGATTCACACACACAGACGCTTGAGCCAGGCTCACGCAGAGTCACACACACACACAGACAAAGAAAGGGAGAAACTTGGATATGTTCAAAGCAGCCCGGAGCAAGGCGCAACGCAGATTCACACACGCAGCCCTGAGCAAGGCTCATGCAGATTCACACACACAACACACAGACAAAGAAAGGTAGAAACATATAGAACCAAGAGCCGCATTTTCAGTTGTAAGAATGAATGGCACATGATGTAACCTCGCATAGTAGTGTCAGACTATGTAAGGATGGGCTAAGCGCAAGCTTGTGATTTCACCTGCCTCGGCTTTCCATTAGTAGGTTGTAGTTGCGTACCACCGTGCTGGATGCCTCCACTCTTCTAAGTAATTTATTACAATTTTAGTAGTGTTAGGTTTCTCGTGTGACTCACCCTCTGATTTCTGTCAACTACGTCTCTTCATTCAGATGTTTGTCCCAATTTTCAGTTTGAGCAAAATAATGAGATTCTTTTAATGACATCGTCCTATTCAATTCCATGTACACCCATCTCACTAGTCTTCCCCTGAAACGCCTCGCTCCCAAACTCACATCTTGAAGACTGAATTCTATGTATGAAAATGAAAATGTGATATTTTTGCGCTGTGTAGCTTTGCTGTCGTTTAAAACACGACATCTAAGTTTTTTCATTTTCCTACAAATGACATAATTTTCAGTTCAGTCCGTCCTCTGTAATGTGAGTAAAAACGCATTTTTTCCGTCATATACTCATGTGGTGGGGGATACTAGGCTGATTGCACAAGTTGCCTACGGTAAAGCTAAATGCGTCATAAGCATGAATTGCAGGTTCTCTTGGTATGCTGACCTGTCAGGAAATAGCCAGGACCTGAGTCATACAATATCATAACCTTTAATTTTTTGAGGCACTGATTTTCAGATTGGCTCCACTAACATTTGTCCCACCAGCATGTCCATCCCATATTCCCCTCACCAACATTTGTTTCTGAGTGAACGAACGGCGGATGGGATAGAGTCTTCACGCGTAGCGTGATTAAGCATGTTCCTTGATAGTTATGGATGAAATAGTTTCCATGTGTTTATTGATGAGTAGTATTTCATCTTTAAAAAGGGTCCCGTTCATCAAATCTGTATTTGTTAGATTATTTGGACTGGAGTACTAAATATTTTCATGACTTTAGTATGCTTATATTATAATCCTTTGTCAGTTTGTATATTGATCAGCATTTTTTGCCCATCTGTAAGCTATCCTTCCCTATGGGAGAATGTTTTTAGCAACGCAATCTTTTTAATTTGGTGTGGTTCAAATTGATGTCTTTTTTTTTTTTTTTTGTTTTGGTGGAGATATTCTAAATCCCATTGAATCCAATTCTATTTCTCTATTTTATTATCTATGAAGTAACTGCCCTCTACCTACGCCCATGAGCTCACTGACACCTCCTTCAGAAGCCGATCCTAGCTTTCTCTCTGTGTAACATTCATTACTAGCAGCGGAGGTTCTTTTTACAAAAACGACTATGAAACCAGCACTTTGAATCACGTCCTTTATGGCAGGTGCTGTGGTCAGCCATCTTTCCTCCCTCGTGGCGCCTACTCCACTCAACTTCCATATCAGTCAAGAGAAACTCATTCCGTACAAGTGCTTCCAAAGTCAGCCCATGAAACGTAAATGCATGTTTGTATCACCGAGAGACAAACCTACGTTACCTTTAGTAAATGAGCTGTGAAGCCATTTCAAAATTAGACACTAATGCAGTTGAAAAAACTGGGGGAGGGGATGCAAAATTCCAGAAAATATGCAGTATTTGAGATATTAAGACAGGACAGCTGCGTGTTATAACACAAAACCACCCATGTCTTCTGCTGGCCTCTTACTCTGTCACACACTGCCTCTGGTGTCATTCAAACCTTGCAATCTCTGTGCCTCTCGGTATACTCACCTGTGAAATGCAGAAGGTCAAATGAGGTAGATCAATTATCTAACACCTAGAAGCAGTTAACGTAAGTTAAGCCTAATTCAATGGCTGGCCAAAAGTAATATATTTTAATAGATAAAAATAGTCCACAGGCATTTTATCTATAAAGTTTATATTACAAATACAATTGCAACAAATGTCGTTTAAATGTCCATTTCATTTTCTTTTGGACAGTAGCAACTAGAATCATTAAGAAACTATATGATTATATTGAAGCTACTTCAACTCTCATCCAATGTTATGCAGCGGAAAATTAAAAGTGCCACAAGCCATCATGAAAATATATGCATAGCATTATCTTTACAAGTTAAAAGCATCTTCATATAAGATAATGTTTGCATTGGAGATAATCATTAACAGAAATAAATGGAGGAGAGTGTATGAGGTTCTAAGTATCTGATGGTTTTCTGTTGGTTATCTCCCAAATGGTAGAAATACTTGGGCTATCCTGCATCCCTCCAACAAATACATTCCGGGAGGCATATAACGTTACTGTGAGTAGTCTTTGAGAAAATCAATTTCCCGATTTCTGTTCTTGACCAACTGAATGAATGATCATTTTGTTTCATTTCAAAAAAAACTTATCAAGGGCACAAAATGAGTGATTATGTGGGCACTTTCCCAACGAGTATACTTCATGACCAATGTCATAATAGCGAATAGAAACAATTAATTAGGAAATGGCTAACCTAACTCATGAGGCGAAATAACTCGAGCCTTTGACTATCCTTCCTCCAATCTGCTCAACTTTGCCTTTCCTCAGAAATAATCCAAGTAGCGTAGTGTTTATATGTTCAGTAGAATGGATTCTTTACTTAGTGTAGACCAAGGCTATAGTGTGGTTTTATAATGCCAACTTTTAGAAACAATTCTAAAAGTCGCATCATGGAAATGTGAATTGTGTGCCCCACAGAGTACTGATGAAAGCTCCTGAGGAATTTTTAGTGCCCGCCCCCACAGAAGGAGACGGACCCAGCTTTCTCCCTGCAGCTCCCTACAAGAATATACTTGTCTCTGAAATAACTCTTCAGCATCCTCAAGCTGATTTAGACGCTGATTTCTCAGTGACAATCACTTTTTAGTCTTGTTTCCGTTCAGTAAAAATTAACGTCAAATAATGTATGTCAATCCAGACTTAACTCGTTTTCTTCTGGAACCAAAGAAACTAATTGCCACAACAACAACACAGCCCCTGCCCAGTGAAAGCTGTAATGTGAAGATGCCCCCAGCTCTTCAAATACCATTTTTCTTAGAACAGTTTATGTCCTCTAAGTTCAGATTTTTAAATCGCTTGGGGTTTGGGGCAGGATGTTCACTCATTTTATGTGATATTTTTAACTTACTATATATTCTGCTTAGCGTCTTATATAGAGTTTATGTCCTTAATATCTCAACAGAATCTAAAAAAGAGGTCAATCTTTGCCTAGGAGTCCTAAAATGGTCCTAGTTGCCTCGTTTTCGTCGTAACCAACAAATAAAGAAACTTGCTACTTGAGTTTAAATTCAGCATATTTTAATTATTTCAGCAAGTATTTCTTGGAAGCCATCTAATCATTCCTCAAATTTTGCAGTAGTTATATGGTCTCTTGGAGCACCTCCCTGGAAAACAGGTCACTCCTGGGGACCACTTGAATCTGCACAGCCTTGTGGTGGAGTGTTATAGCCAGACAGGAAAAAAAAAAAAAAAATACTGTCGTCAATAACATGTAATAGAGTCTTTTTTAATAATGCTATGCTGGCCTTTTCCGGGCTATAGTAAAATCCAGAATTGTCTTATGAGGTTAATAATAATACCATCCCATTCATTTGTCATAGTCCCTTCCTATGGATCCTTTCCATTCTCCGCCCTAAAGCTTCAGCCAAAAGAGATGTACAGAATAACCCAAGTGACTGAAGCAAAAAGCATTTTTTCAATCTTGCTTCCAGTTAATATTAAACATTTCCTATTTTCCTATCCATTCACTTTAAAGTGGTTTAGAGTTATCCTAGTCGGAAGGGTAGCACACAGCTGTAAACCAGCTCAAGCAAAACATCCTGTGTAGCGTCCAACCCAGTGGATGGTGATGACAGTAAACAAGCAAGGGCCCAGAACTGGCATGTGGCAAGAGAGCCTGCAGAGAAACAGAGGTTGCCAGATGTCACACGCGGGAGAGCTGGTTACTCGGCACTCAGTTCAAAGGTTCTGGGGTACACCCCATAGGTGCTGTTGGAGACTGTACTTTGCCACCTTAATACCTACTTGAATCCTGTCCGTCGTGTTCTTTAAATAGCTGTGTGACTCTTCTGCTTGGCTGTTGCTGATAACAACTAATCCCAACATTGTTTTGCTTTATATAGTAGCCAATCTTTTCACACTCGTGAGTCTTGGATTCATGACTCTGACGGGATAGAGGGAAAGTTCTGGGTATATGAAAATATCTGCCAGCTCCGGTGGAGTGACTCAACCGCAGAAACTGTAGCTATCTCAACTGGATATCGAAACAATCAATCTTCCTACGCATGGCCCCTCTGCTTGGTGCGTTTCATTCACATGCCCTCTGCTTGGTTGCCGTTTCACATGGCCCTCTTGGCCCCTCTGCTTGGTTGCGTTGCCACATGGCCCATCTGCTTGGTTGGTGTTTTCACATGGCCTTTCTGCTTGGTTGCATTCAACATGGCCCTCTTGCTTGGGTTTGCAGTGGCCTTCTTTCCTGCCAGTGTGACAAGTTCAAGGCCATCAGGGTTCAACGATGATCTCTGGGCTCTCAGGTATTAGTATCGCAAGAGAAAGAAGCAGAAAAGTAGAATGCTTTAAGGTTTAGACACTCACATTGGAGAGTTTTCACTTTTGCATACTTGATTTAGTACACATGCTTAAAGAGTTTATCAAAGAATGTGTGAACAAGCATTCACTCTAATACCACAGTGTTTTGTATGGACAAGCTCGTTGTGCCGTTATATCTTCACTCTCTGAGCTGTTAGTATGAACAACAGGATCTACGTTCAAAGTTTTTGTAAGAATAAATTAGTAGAAGTTAGTGTTGGAGAGATGGCGACATATAGTGTGGGATTAGTTATTTAACCCTGTTTTTTTCTTTGTGGAACCAGGATAAAACCTTGCTGAGTCACTTTAAGAAGTATTCTACCCATATCAGATCAACTACTCCTTTAAAGCAATTTTGTAAAATGCCTTTTGGGAAGGTCCTCTCACCAAACATATGGATTAAAGCAGTTTGTAAATTAATGGAGCTTAACAAGATGTAACAACAAAAGAATCCAGCTCTTGTGACCTGTTATAAATGAGTGAAAGTGGCCCCTGCCTTCAAGCTCCCTGTGCTGAAAATAATGCAGGGGCAAAGGCCCTAATGCTTGTTTCTCCTCCCAAGGAATGCATCTTTGTCGGGTTAAGAAAAGCAGTAATAGTGCTTGTTACTCAAGATGGCAGTCAATATTTTGGTTAAAGAATGAACACGATAAAAGCAAAGATTATAGGAACTGTAGCTTTCCGGGGGCCTAACTGACTCGGAAGGACAACCAAACAAGCCAAGGATACGGGCAAAATGCAGTACCAGCCCTGGGGAACATAGCTATCGGTGGCCCTGAGTTCTTCCTCAGAGGGAACCAGCAACCTGAGGCCAGAGTTACTCTCTTGACCACCTGTTTCGGAGGTTGAACAGTCCAGACTACTCTGAGGTACCAGCCCCAATTTAGTAACCATCCTGAACCCACCGCTGCCACTGACCTCAGAGTCTCCTAGTATCAGTGGCTGCCTGCCACAGAGAGTGTCCACCACTGTCCGCACAGCACTAGCACTGAGGAAGGAACAGTTTCCTTCTATTGCTTCAATGCTATTTCTCTGCAAATGGTCCTGTATGTACTTCTTTCGTTCCTCTTGGTGAAATGCCATTCATATTTTGAAATGGGGCCGTCCAATTTAAGTTAACTCTTCTAGAAAACATAATCAGTAGGGCATAGGACGGACTTGGTCTTCTGTTTTCATTTTAATGTGCAGTGACGGGGATCACCTGTAGGTGATAGTCAGGGGGTGTGGTCCAGCTGAAAACAGGAAATAGCAGGACATTTGTCTGGGTTCAATGGACTGGACGTGGCATTGGTGGCCCTATCGGCAGGAAAGGTAACTGAAAGCATTAAATGATATCAGGAGTTGACAATTTAGTTTGTAGCAGAATTTTTATGAACCTTAATAACTGAGCTAACATAATATTAATCACCATACGTAGAAAAAAAACAGGCAAAATAAATAAAGTCCCACAATAGCCCCCAAAGTAAACAAAATAAATAAATGTACATCCCTATAAGGAAAAAATCTAGTGTGGTCGTGCTTTTCCGTAGTTTTTGTACACCACAGCATTAAAATAGATTTCTGAGGACTAAGCTGAAACCAGCTGCCAAGAATCAAACAAAAAGAAGAACTCCATATTTTTCTGAACTGATGTTGAGTTGAAACGCAAGGTACAACACAAAAAAAACAATAAATGATTGTTTTACATTCTTGAAAAAAGCAGAACAACAGTGGGTTGGTCATCTACAGGCAAATCTAATCAATGTACAATCTACACAAATATCCAATCAATTTACTTTTAAATGGGTGCATTGACTTATATTCTTTAAGGTTTTTTTTTTTGTTTTTTTTTTTTCTTTCCTGCTGCGGAATGGTTATAAAAACCTGACTTCTGGGAAGATAATAATGAATGATAAATCAGATTGGTTACTGAATTTAAACATGTCTGAAGATTCAAAAGCTGAAAAATGGGGGAGGGGAGGGGAGTTTTGGGTCCTTCGTCGTTCTTACCTCTGATGTGAACCAGAACATATCCACACTAATTTGCCAATCAGGATTAGTCAGCAGGAGGAAGAGTTAGATTGCTTTCCTGGGAGATATTTGTGTAGTTGCCCAGATTAGCAACTAAGTGGAGCTAATTTAAATGTGTGTTTCCTGGAGTGGGAGGGAGAACCCACAGAACCGCAGAAAGTTCCCTCAATCGTTTGGCCTGTTCATCTATTCCGTTCGCTCTCCACGGTTTACAATCGATACATAAGAGAAATATTCTCGGAATCTGAAAGATGATGTAATTTGCTATTTTTTTATAAGGAAGTCGTTTGCCCGTTAAAAGCCAATGCCAGAGACGGAGGATTAGCTCAGATGACAGAAAAGTTTGCCAAGCCTGTAAGAAGCTGGGTTCAGTCCCCAAGAAAGTAACAAACTGGGCAGGTGGTACACATTCTAAGTCCAGCAACGCAGGAGGTAGAGGAAGGAGATCATAAGTTCAAGATCCATCCATCGCTAAAGGAGAATGGGTGAATTCAAATCACCTGAGCTGCAGAAACAGTGGAACTTCCAAAGGTAATAGTGTCCCATGACTCTGAACTCAATGGAAATTGGCCACATCCGCTGAGTGACTAAAATCAATTGATATGGATCAAGCAGCCCAACTGAACACTTGTCTAATCCTATTAGTTCCTCCCTTTCCCAAGCCCCCTGAAAAGAATGACGCATAGACGCAAATCATGATGGCCATACCTAGGCCATATAACGAACTCTTCTCTGACTAGCTCACAATGTTAAAATAACCCTTTTAATACGAATCTACAGTCACCACATGGCTGGTTACCCGAAATCACACTGATAACTGCCCGCTTCACATCCTGCCACTAATCATGAAGCACGCTTGGCTCTCTTCTAGAATCCTCTGGCTTCCAGATGGCCCTAAACCTTTATTTATTTCCCTGCTGCACATAACGGCCATGGGTTCTATGTTTTTTTGATTTACCAGGTGGTTGCAGATCCTACACACCTTCGAGACATCTAGCCTAAGCTTCTTTTAGCACAGCACAGGCCTTCAAAGAGAAGTTTTCAGAGACAAACGTGTGGCAAACTCATCAAACTCAGCTTGGCGTCAATGCTTGCCGATATACCGTTGGTCCAAGCTATTATATGACTGAACTCAGTAATCAATAGAGAAAGAGGATTAAACAAGCCATAATATTAAGAGGAAAGGATGATTGAGGAGGAAGAACAAAACAACGTTTGCAATCCACTTTGCTATTCAAGTCAAAAGTATCTAGATAAAACCTACAATTATTTGTGAACAATAAAATTAGATAGAGCTGACAAATTTAAGACAAGATCTGCAATAAATACTTGCAATTGACTCTTTTGCTTATACCCCACTGGCTATTCCTCCTCTTGAGAAACTATAGCAATGAAGTTCATTTCTCTCTCAAGATAATACCTAAAACAATAAAAAAAAAAAGTAAATAGCTCTTTCGCTTTACACTCAAGTCTTATTGAAGTTATATAACATCTGTCTTCTCTCCTGGTATCTCATAAGGTGAACGCCATAAGACATGACACTGATAGAGAAACAATCAGATGGAAAACATACTGAGAAAACTATTATGAGTAATAATACTTGGGTCGGAAGGGAATGGAAGAAAGGCAGAGACTGGTAAAACATAGAAATTTATCTTAACCCACGGCCTCAGCCTATCCACTCAAGAAACTTAAACGGGAATGACTCTTCTTTCCCAAATGAGCTTTAAAGGAAGCCGTTCACCTCTGCATTGATATTCACAAGTTCAGCCCTTCGCCAAGAAGGAGCATGACCTCAACTGAGGTAGTTTTTTCGGAGCCACGGACTTTGTAACAAGAGACGTTTGACCTAAGGCTAATCTGGATCACAACCACATTCGAGAATTTGTTGAGGCAAGTCTTTCTTTCCTGAAGGAAAAACTAGGTATTGCATAAAAGCTCCGTGTGAGTTTAATGTAAGAAAAATTCAAAACTGGCTTTCGATGGTGATATATAGCTTGCTCTATAACAAACTATGATGTTTTTCTTACATGGTTTGATTCATACTTTGAATATCTCACAGTTTTTGGAAAGTACAAGGTTTAATTTTGACATTTTTGAGACCTTAAATTTTAAACGTTGATATGACAATTTTATGTTCCAAAACAAACATACTCACTCCAATATTCCTTCTACCTGATCCTCACAGGCAATATTTTTGGGGGACAGAGGATGCTGCACAATATACCACGCTGGTGTTAATTGCAGCTATGGTTTGGGCTGAGAAGTTGAGAAAATTAACAAATTAAGAGAATAGCTTATTGATTTTGAAGCTGCCTAACCTTAAGATATAAAGTAATCTAACAGAAAAACAGTGGCAGAACAAAAAGACACGATAGATATTGTTATTGTATCCTTTAGCTTACCTACAACTGCAAAATAAATAAATATGTAGTTCCCCATTATGGTTTCAGCCACCAGACAATGGCCCAAAAATTATTGTCACCATAAGACATGTGCTTTCGTTCACTGTTAAAGATAGAAACGCTACTCAAGACTCAGATAATACCACACTCCTCCGGGGAAGACACCCCAAAGATGCCTCCACCATACACAAGGACATTTGCCTCATATCTATAGCCAGAGCAGCATTATTTGTAATAGCCAGAAACTGAAACAACCACAGATGTCCGTCAAAGGAAGAATGGATAAAGAAACTTGTGGTACATCTACACAATGGAAACTATCGATCCAGCGATCAAAAGAAAAACTCCAACGTCCATCAGGAAATTTATACAGGCAAATGGGTGGAGGCTGGAAAAGATCAATCACCCAAGAGGGATGTAACACAGACCCAGAAGGAAGCACATGGGTATACAGGATAATCATATTAAATGTTTTTATTTCATTGGATACGAAAATGGCTACTCCAGCTTGTTTCTGTGTCCAGTGGTGGGGGGGGGAATTTCTTTGGGATACCTTGGGGTGGCGTTCTTCTCCACCGAACCAGGTACAAGAACCACAGAACACCAAATATCCAGGACAAAGGGAAATTCCCTGCCACGGAGCCTACAGTTAAAAGAAAAAAGGACTAATGAAATTATACTTTAAAACTTTAAGGAAAAGGACGAAGACAATATATAAAAGGCAAGACTCACTAGAAGAATACCAAAGTCTCAATTATACTTCGTAAGAAAGCCAGGATGAGGGGGGCCCTAGACAGATTTTCTTCTACAAACGTCTGAGACAACCATAAATGCCAGTCCAAGACTACACTAGCCAAGCAAAACTTCAATCAATAGAGAGATGGCGCAAGTGTTTAAGAGCATTGGCGTGCTATGCCAGAGGTCCTGAGGTCAATTCCTCCAGAACCGCAAATGGTGGCTCACAACATCCATATGAGATCAGGTGCCATCGTTTCCTGTGTGCAGGTGTACGTGTAGGCAGAAACACTGTAATATAATAAGTGAATAAATAAATCTTTTAAAATAAAAGGAAGAAAAACCGTTCCCAATAAGACCAATTTGATCAGTAGCTACCAGTCCAAGCTCATCAGGATGCCGAGTAAAAGAGAGGTTTTAAGTGTACGCCTGGCTTCAATGTCTTACTGCTTCTGTCTTCTAGTCTAATCATGGGAAGCTTCTAGCCTCCATACAATCTAACCGAGGCTAGAATGTTTTTCAGCCTCTGAGAAGTACTGCTTAGTAAGCTCATGCTTTCTTGTTTTCTGAATGATCTGGGGCTGGATGTTTCACTTCAGCTGTTCTGGCTAAAACTCCTCTGCCCAGAATGACTTAGTCATCTTGCTTCTCTCCACGGCAGCAGCCCCTGAATTGCTCTGCTTGGCCTCAAACTAAGGCCAGCAATCTTTTCTAATTTTCTGGCTCCTCAGTTCTCTGGCTTTTGTTCGCTGCTTTCCCATGTCGAGTTTGTTTCTTCATTTCTCTCACTAAACCATCTCTCGGTAAAACTCTCCGAGGAAAACTGCCTCGCTTCTCTCCGTCTCCCCCCCCCGCTCCATCCCCCTCCTCACTCCCTCTCCCCGCCCACTCCCTCTCCCTCTCCCCCTCCCCCTCCCCCTCCTCTCTCTGCTCTCCCCCTATCCCCCTCCCGTCGACCTCCTCTCTTCTCTCTCCGTCCCCCGCTCTCTCCTCTCCTCTCATCGTCCTCTCACTCCTCTCTCTCAGCCTCTCTCGCTCTCTCACACACACACACACACACAACCTTAATAGCCACCCTTTCCTCTTTCTTCTCCCTTCTTCGCTCCCTGAAAGTTGGAGTAATTCCTATTCGTCAAATCGTCTCTGATTTGGCACTTCCTTTTTTGGCCACTAAATTAGACATCACTTTCAAATTATGGGTGCTTCATGTCTGTAAACTAACTTTTCCCTTCATTGTTTGAGATTAAAGGCATGCCCACACACCCAGATATAACATTTTTCTTACAGAAACTTGCTCATATCAGACTGGCATGAACTCAGATCGGCTTGCCTCAGGTCTCCTAATTAAAGCATATTTGATTCCAGCCAGATCACACAGACCTAGAAGGCCCTTTGGATTGTGATCTCTTGTCAGGAACAGAGCCGTCTTCGGATTAGAATTCTCTAACAATCTAGAAGGAAAACTTCAACTGAATGGGGTTAACCATACCCCCCCAAAGAAAGCAAAACAACAACAAGCACAAAAATAAAATAATTCAGACTAATAAAGAGAACCCTGCCATAACAAAAATAACAGAAATTAATAAACAACTATTCATTGATAATTCTCTATAATAATGGTTGCAGTTCACACAATAAAAGAACAACAGACTGACAATTTGATAGAAATCAGGATCCATCTTTCGGCCTGCTCATCAAAAATATCTACCTAAAACATAAAAGATAGATGTCACCCTAGAGTAAAATATATATATATAATATGATGAATGCCCACATTTATAAAAGAAACATTAATAAAACATAAACCACACATTGTCCCCACACATTAATAGTGGGAGACTTCAACACACCCCTCTCATCAAAGGGTAGGTCAATGAAACAGAAGCTGAACTGAGAAACAATGACACTAACTGATATCATGAGTCAAATGAATCTAAGAGATAGCTAGAGAACTTTTCACCCAAACATAAAAGACTATACCTTCTTCTCAGAACCTTCGCCAAAACTGAACCTATAGAAGGTCACAAAGCAAGCCTCAACAGATACAAGAAAATTGAAATAATACCTTGTATCCTATCTGACCACCATGGATCATGGATTAAAGCTGGCTATCAACAACAACAAATAACAAAAAACCTACACACACTTGGAAACTGAACATCTCTCTACTCAATTATAATTGTGTGAGAGAAGAAAGAAGAAAAGAAAATAGGGACTTCCTGAAATTCAATTACAATGAAGATACAACATACCCAAATTTATGGGACACAATGAAAGCAGTACTAAGAGGAAAGCTCATAGCACTAAGTGACTTCATAAAGAGATTGGAAACATCTCATACAAGCAACTTAACAGTGCATCTGGAAGCCCTTTGAAAAAAGAAACAGACACACCCAAGAGGAGTAGATGGATGAAAATAATCAAATTCAGAGCTGAAATTAATAAATTAGAAACAATGATAACAATTCAAAGAATCAACAAAACCAAGAGCTGGCTCTTTGAGAAATCAACAAGATAGATAAACTCTGAGCCAAACTAACTAAAAGGCAGAAAGACACAATCCAAATCAACAAAAATCAAAAATGAAAAAGAAGATATAACAATAGACACTGAGGAAATCCAAAGAATCATTAGGTCTTACTTCAAAAGCCTATATGCCACAAAAATTGAAAACCTAAATGGACAATTTTCTGGGCTGATTCCACTTACCAAAGTTGAAGCAAGATCAGGTAAACAAATTAAATAATCCTATATTTCCTGAGAAAAACAGAAGCAATGATCATAAGTCTTCCATCAAAAAAAAAAAGGCCAGAGCCAAATGGTTTTAGCACAGAATTCCATTGGACACTCAAAGAAGAGCTAATACCAATGCTCTTCAAACTACTCCACAGAACAGAAACAGAATGAGTTTGATAATGTTCTTTCCATGAGGCCACAGCCACCTTGATACCTAAACCACACAAAACTCAAAAAAGAAAGAGAGGTTCAGACCAATTTCTGTTATGAAAATTGATGCAAAAATTTTATTGAGATAAAATACTCACAAACTAAATCAAAGAACACATCAAAGATATCATTCACCATGACCAAGTAGGCTTCATCCTAGACATGGAGGGATGGTTCCATATACAGAAATCCATCAATGTAATCCACCATATAAACAAACTGAACAGATAAAAAAAAAAAAAAAACCCCACATGATCATCTCCTTAGATGCCACAAAATCATTTGACAAAATCCAACACCCATTCATGTTTAAAGTCTTTCAGAGATCAGGGATTCAAGACACATAACTAAACTTAATAAAATCTGTATATTCAGCAAGCCAATACCAACATCAAATTAAATGTACAGAAATTCAAAGTAATTCCACTAAAATCAGAGACTAGACAAGGCTGCCCACTCTTTCCATATATCTTTAATATAGTACTTGAAATTCTAGTGAGAGCAGTAAGACAACAAAAAGGGGTTCACATAGGAAATGAGGAAATCAACATATCGCTATTTGCAGATGATCTGATAGTGTACATAAATGACCCCCAAAATTCCACCAGAGAACTCCTACATCTGATAAACATCTTCAGCAAAGTGGCCCAATATAAGATTAATTTTTTAAAAATTAGTAGCCCCTCAAACTAAGGCACCAGCCAAGGACAATACAGGCGGTAAATTTTAAACCCCTACCCAGATCTAGCCAATGGTCAGAATATTCTCCACAGTTGAGTGGAGAGTGTGATACGACTTTCTCACGTACTCTGGTGCCTCACATTTGACCATGTCCCCTGGAGGGGGAGACCTGGTGGCACTCAGAGGAAGGACAGCAGGTACCAAGAAGAGACTTGATACCCTATGAGCATATACAGGGGGACGTAATCCCCCTCAGGAACAGTCATAGGGGAGGGGAATAAGGGGAAAATGGGAGGGAGGGAAGAATGGGAGGATACAAGGGATGGGATAACCATTGAGATGTAACAAGAATAAATTAATTTTAAAAATTTAATAAATAAATAAATAATTGGTAGGAAAAAAATCAGTAGCCCTTCTTTTTATAAACAACAATTGGATTAGAAAGAAACTAGGGAAACTATCCCCTTCACAATAGCCACAAATAATATAAAGTTTCTTGATGTAACCCTAAGCAAGCAAGTGAAAGACTTGTATGAAAAAAAAAAACTTCCAGTATTTGAAGAAGAAAGAACTGAAGAAGATATTAGAAGATGGAAAGATCTCCTGTGCTCATGGATTGGGAGGATCAATATAGTTAAAAATGGCCATCTTACCAAAAGCAATCTACAGATTTCATGCAATTCTCATCAAAATACCTACACGATTCTTTACAGACATTGAAAGATCAATTCTCAACTTCATATGGAAAAACAAAACAACAACAACAATGAAAACAGAATAGCTAAAACAATTCTCTACAATAAAAGATCTTCCAGAGGAATCTTCATCCCTGCTTTCAAGTTGGACTATAGAGCAACAACAGTATTAAAATGGCATGGTACTGGCATAGAAATGGGCTGATTGATCAATGTAGTCAAATCAAAGACCCAGAAATTAATCCACATACTTATTGACATTTGATTTTTGACAAAGAAGCTAACACCATACTCTGGAAAAAAAGATAGCATATTCAACAAATGTTGCTGGTCTAACTGGTTGTCCACACATAGAAAACTGCAAATCTATCAATATTTATCACCCTGCACAAAGCTCAAGTCCAAGTGGATTAAAGATCTCAACATGAAACCAGACACACTAAATCTGTTAGAAGAAAAAGTGGAGAAGAGCCTTGAACTCATTGGTACAGGAGACAACTTCCTGAACAGAACACTAACAGTCTAGGCTCTAAGATCAACAATTAATAAATGGGACCTTATTTTAAACTTCTAAATAAAGAAATTGAAAATGACAGTAGGATATAGAAAAAAACACATCCTGTATACAAAATTGGTAAAAATTAATATTCATCCTGCCAAACACAATCTACACATTTAATAAAAACCTAACCAAACTCTCAATTCATTTATTCACAGATAAAAAATTCGCATGGAAGTACAAAAGACCTCAAAGAGCCAAAGAGCAATTCTGAAAACTAAGAAAATTGCTAGAAGCCTGATCCTGATTCTGAGTTATACTACAGAGCCATGGTAATAAAACACGTATAATAGGAAGGAAGGTTATGAAATTCTATATTATGGGCATGGCATATCCATGACACTTTTGACCTCACAATAGCTGCAGTTCCCTGCCTAGGACCCCAATAAGACTGAGCCAGTAAACACTCAATCACAGACCCAGATGTCACAGGCTGCCAGCGGGGAGCTAATGACAGTGGAGGGCTGCAGGAGGAGATAAAGTCTGCCCTTAGTGACAGTGCCATAGCCACTGGAGAGTTACCCATGCTACCGTGGTTAAAACCAGTGTGTCACAAAGAACAAAAGACATGAAAGCAGGGTGTAAACTTCATCAAGGAAGGTGGGGCTATTAAAGGTCGGAAAATAATGAGCATAGAGGAATGAATGTGATCATAGGGTAATATACACAATCCACTGACTCATTGTAGTTAACATGTAAAGTACAGATGGGGAAAGGCATAAAACTTGTATAAACAACAGTAGACTGAAATTAAGAATTAATCACCAATAAATTCATGTCTAAAACACAATAATGAAAGACTACTCAGCTGAAAGGGGAAATTTTCCAAGGAAGAAAGACAAATATAAATAAGAAAATAGGAAGATTGACAGTCTCATTATCTTTCAACAATATGCAAACTAAGGCAATTTCACATTAACAAAAACATAACCTAAGGACACTAAGCATTGGTAAGATAAGGGCAGGAATAGTTAGGCTCTGAGGTTAGTGGTATAAGTTAGTACCACCATGGAGAGCTAGAAGTATGGTAGACCCCAAATCCACAAATGCACCTAGCAAAATAGCCTAGTAAACTTATATGTGTACGCAAAGAGATGACTGCTTCATGCTCAGTGTCAAGAAGCTCTGAAAACGGCCTCCCGTGTGTTTGTTGGTTAATAGAAATGGAGAGGTTAGGATGAATAAAGTAAGTAGGACAGACATTTGCAAGATATCAAAAATTGAAAGTATTTTGAACAGTGCTACTTTTGTGAATACTCACAGGTGCATGAGTAAAGTAGTAAATGTGTCAGGATGCACGCCAACCCCAATCTGAGCAGCAAGGGGACCAACCATTATGCCTTGGGATATTTTTGAGGCAGGGTCTTGCTGCATAACTCTGGCCTAAGCTCAATATGGACACCAATGTGGGCTCCAGCTTGGAGTGATCCTCATACCTCCGCCTCTCCAGTGCTGAGATTAGAGGCTGGCATCATCACACCTTGCACATGGCATGCTTTGGTTCCTCAGCGTCTCTGAAGATACATGAGTTGAAGGCCTGGCACTCAGCTTGGGTGCCATAAAGGAGTGATTGGATCCTGAGGTCATTAGCATGGCTGTAGGTTAATCTGCTAATGAATTCATGGCTGGAGAGCCAACTAGGGGCGCAACAGCACACTTTGAGGAACTAGCTCACTGAGTATGAGCCTATGAAGGGTGCATTTTGTGCCTGCCCCTTCCATCCCCTTTTTCTCTCTGTTTTGTAGAAACGTAATGTTGGCAGCCACACACTGCATGATGCTCTGCCTAAATGCAAGACAACAGTGATGGTTCCAAGCAGCCATGGACTGAAACCTTTGAAAACTGAAACCATAAGCCAAAAAAGTCTTTCCTTCATTTAATTTAGTGCTGTTCCCAAAGGCAGACTAGCAAAGGTAATAAGACAGCAACAAGAACCTTAGCTTATTGCTATGAAATTATATTTGTTTCAGGAGAATCATATCTGAAGCTGATGTGGCAGTTTAATCTTAACAGATACATGTGGCAGATGTCTTTTACAGTGTTTGGTCTTTCCCTGAAAAAAAAAAAAAAAAAAACCCTACTTAATAATTGGATAAATGGATAGATTGTTCAATATAGATTCTATGGCAGACATTAGGGAAGCAACAGCAAGTAAGGAATAGTACATTCCACTATAAAATTCAGTCCTTTGAATGTGAGATGAAAATGTAAACAAATAGATGTCTTAATGTGAGAAGTTAAATGTAACAGAAATACATTAAAGCTGTAGTCAATATGCAAAGGGAGATTAATCAGTTCTACCTAAGACTGGAGGAGAAAGGTCTTCATCAAGGAGATTATAAGTAGTTTCTCTCCCAGTGGAGATAACTTTATTCTAGCCGTTGCTTCCCATCTTAACACACTGACAGTAGCAGTTGTCTCAGCTGCGATTAGAAAACTGAGCCACGGTATTTGCAGTCAGGATCTGTCTCCTTGACTTTAAACCTCTGTGCCTGAAAGAAACTTGTGTAAATAAACCTTCACAGAAGGCCGTGACTCTCATCCTCAGATACAGCAAAAAGACTTAATGTGAAATAAGTTACTGGAGGCAGAAGTTTGCTGAGAGAGGTCAGGAAAAGTCAGATTCAAGTTTATCCTTGAGTTTTGTCACTTCTCCCAGCTGTGCAAAACAAGGTCAATTGCCCTGGCCTTTGAGGATGAGCCACTCCCATGTCTACATCAGAAAGCCGCTTCCCCATGCTGTGTGGCCCGCAACTTCCTAAAAGCTCAAGCTATATAAGGCTCTCAGACTTTCTTCTCTTTCTTTCAGAGTTATTAAAGGAATTCTTCTAACTGTGAGTTCAAATTTTTCTCCATATATTAACTAAACAGTACCTAAGGTCACTCTCTTTAAAGAGTCACACCTCTGCCTAGTGATGTCTTATATTCTTGGATGAGTGTTCCACACATGTTCAGAAGGTCAGTTTTACCAATATCCATTGTGAAAAATAGTTCATACTCTTTGCATGGATTTTCCTTGGCATTGAGTACAAAGCAAGTACCAGACGAAGATAGTGTTGTCATTTGATTTATTATCTAGACCAGGATACTTGCTTGTACACCAGAGTTTTACTCTTATTTAATACCTAGAGGAATAAATAACATAGCTGTGTTGTGCCCATTTCACTAGACCCCCAAAAGACCACCAGAAGAGGAAATCTATACAAGCACAAGAGGGTCTTTATTGGCAGCTCTTCTCCAGATAAGAGCCAAGAGCTCTGAGCTGAGGGTAATTTATAGGTTCCTTTCCCTCCCAGTGTGCCTAAAGCAAGGGAGTTCCAGCCTGGCAAGCAAGCGCCTATTGGTTGAGATATGAGAGGGGATATTGTGCTTTAAAATGATTGGTTGTGAGAGGGTACCAAAATCACAAAGGGTTCTGGTTTTCTTTGTTCTCTTTCTGGGCCGGTTTCCTAGCAACCCTATCTCCTGTGAGTTGAAAGGAATGCAGCCAGACTGGTTCCTCCCTGCAGCTGGCCAGATATGCCTTACCATGCCTGGTCTCTCCTTCAGGCTTATTTCTTAACCTTTGCCCCAGTGACCCTGAAATCTAATTTTAGTTCTTCTGGGTCTCTCAGTTGCAAGATCAACATAAACTTGTCAATGCAAGTGCTTTGGGGAATTAAAACCCTCTTGAGAAACAGACTATTTCAGTTCTTGAAAAGGCAATGGATCTTTATAATTCTGAAATAATCTATATTTAAAATTAGTGAGACATACACACAGTGTGAGTCCTATGTGGTCTACTCCAAGATTAAAGTGCTGGGGTTCTTTCAAAGACTTTTTCATTACTATTGTTGCTTCTAACATTTTATATATGTGTGTGTGTGTGTGTGTGTGTGTGTGTGTGTGTGTGTGTGTGTGTATGCATAGGCTCAGAATTAAAACTCACAATAGCATTTGTTTTTGAAAAAATGCTTTATGTTAACATTTTTGATAAACTTCTGTAATTGCAAATATTGCCAAAGTGATTAGAAGCCCCGGTTCTGACAGCATCAGAGGCAATGACAAACCTTAGGAGAACAATTCCACTGTGAATTTGTGTTTGGCTCTATGGGGTTAGAACTAAGCCAGCAGTGGGGCTTCGTCTTATCCTGCAGTACTACACAGGAAGTTACAGTGCCCAAACTTCAGAAGCTCCACGGTTCCCTTCCTGAGATTTATTCTTATGGTTATGGTGGGCATTTATTCCTACCCACATTGAAACTGTTCCAAAACTAAAATTCTTCTGGCCATACTTAGGGGGCCTCCATCACCCATCTGTTCAAGTGCTGGAAAAAACTCAACATATTTTCAGGGAAAATTTTGGCTTACTCCTCAGTGCTTGCTCAGCTCATCCCCCTTTGGAGTTGAAAGGGCC
Source organism: Acomys russatus (assembly GCF_903995435.1). Taxonomy (NCBI): domain Eukaryota; kingdom Metazoa; phylum Chordata; class Mammalia; order Rodentia; family Muridae; genus Acomys; species Acomys russatus. The sequence goes on along the minus strand of NC_067148.1, from coordinate 60,002,512 downwards.
TCCTACTCTAACATTTGCAAATCCCCAATTCTAATGGGGAAATACGCTATCTGAAAGACAAAGTACAAATATTAAGCTGGAGGAAAGGTATGCAAAGAACAAAATCCCAACTTTCCTCTGGGAGGCCCCACCTAGCAGCTAATCGAATCAGACGCTAAGACTCACAGCCAAGCATTAAGCAGAACTTGGGGGGTGAGGGGGTGCTGTGGAAGAGTGTGTGGGAAGGATAGAAGGACCCGCAGGGGACAAGCATGCCACAAGAAGACCATCAGAGCCAACTAACCTAGACACATGGGGCCATAGAGATGGAAGCACCAATTAAAAAGCACGCGTGGACCGGACCTAGGCCCCAGACACATATGCAACTGATGGGCAGTTTGATCTTCATGTGAGTCCTCTAGAAAGTTGAGCAGGCGCTGTCTATAACATGGAATTTGTTGCCTGATTTCAATAACTTCCGCCAAACGGGCTGCCTTGCCTGACCTCAGTGGATAGGGATGATTTCAGTCCTGATGCGATTTGATGTGCTGGGGTGGGTTGATGAGGAGGAAAGTGCCCTTTTCTGAGGGTAAGGGGAGGAGGAAGAGAGGAGCAGGGAGGGGCACAAAGAGTGAGGGGCTACAATTGGGATGTAAAGTAAATATCAATCAAAAATCAATAAAAAAGAACACAGGGTCATACACATATGAATATGTACACACACACACAAACACACACACACACTCACACATGCACACTGTGAACACACAGACAAATCATGGTATAGCCTCATGTCTGCACTATGTATGTGGCTCTGATAATTCTTCTGGTAAACTATGCAAACTTGTTCTACCAAAAACTTGCCTGGATTAAGAGTAAAGAAACTCCCTTTTAGAGTAGGTGGCATGTTCACTTGTTGAGAATATTGTTCATTTTATTAACCAATCTTTTTTACAGCCCCAAATTAACTCAGGACTCAGAACCGGGAGTAATCCCTGCATATTATAAATCTGAAAACTTGGTTGATTTGTCTTATTTATAATATCGTCTTGTGGCCTTTCTTGGTGTTGGCAGAAAGAGACCTAAATTAGCCTCTCTTTATAGCATTTGGAAACCACTAACGAGCATTTTGCTTTCAAATTTCACCCACAAGTAGGTTATTATTCTTATCTTTACTGTCACGTTCACTATGAGTCCTTGACCCACATGTCTTAGTTGGCTGTGACTGCTTCTGAGAAAGGCTCTGTGAAAAAAAAACAGAAGATCTGGGGTTTTCATTGATGTATTTGACGTGTGTGTGTGTGTGTGTGTGTGTGTGTGTGTGTGTGTGTGTGTGTGTGTGTGTGTGTGTGTGTACATATGCTTGTACGCATATGTAGAGGGCAGAGAAAATTTTGTAGGCGTAAATTCTCTCCTACCAAGAAGAGTCCTTAGAACTGATCTTGGGTCATGAGACTTGGGGACAAGCGCCTTTATCTACTGAGCCATCTCTCAGGCCCTGAACTTCTTAAACTGTGGGGTTTAGCTCCAAATAGGACTGCACAATTGCATGTTGAAAATGGGAAACATTTGTCACCTGTAAAGTATTTCTAAAACCTCAAATGTCCAAAATGAATTCAAATCAAACCTCGATGAACAGCAGCTGTCCTGCAGCGCTTGCTCACCCGTGTTGCATCTCACAAAGTCACTACAGCCTTGGCACTTACCATGTGTGTGCACTCTGTACTACACAACCAGATGTAATGCCAGCAAACACGCAGCTCAGAGTTGAGACTACAGTCTGTTGTGAACTGCAGCTGTTTTAGTGTACACAGACAATTTTCTCTTGTTTAAATATTTATTTTTATTATTTTTAATTATATGTATACATATGAGTAGATGGGAATGTGTGTATGAGGACAGGTACGGAGGCTAGAGGTACCACATATTTCTGGAGCTGAAGTTACAGGTGGTTATGAGCCACTTAACATGGTGCTCAGAACCAAACTTGGGTCCTCTAGAATTACATTATGCTCTCCTAGTCACTGAGCCATCTCTCTAGTCACATATAAGTATTTTATTGTTACAGGGACAATTATTTTATTATAAAAATATAAAGATGCTAGTAAATATTTTTTAAATGTTCATAGGAGGTTTCTGTCTGAGTTGCTACTTTGAGATTTATAAAACTCATTAAGCGCATTTGGCTTGGGATTAACACAGACTTCCACCCGTTCCTAGAATAGCCTTAACCACAGCACTGCTATTTCGATTACACATTTATGCAGAGTGGTATTCTTAATGTTAAAATGACAAAATATGCATATCAATCTACTCTGAAGAATACTGACAATGCTTTGTGGCTCTGTGGCTTCTGTCAAGTATTCAACCAAATTTTTCTTTATGTAAAAATAATGAAACACATCCATCTCATTAGTAGGTGAATTCACAGTCTTCTCTCCTGAGTGCTAAAAATTATTATACATATATAGGAAACCAATACAAGTATATGTTAAATTTTTAAAATAGATTTTTAAATTACTTTTATTAGTAAGCGTTTTATTTGTATACATGTTGAATAACCCTATCAGATCCAGAGTTCAAGCAGCCCTGAGCAAGGCTCACGCAGATTCACACACGCAGCCCTGAGCAAGGCTCACGCAGATTCACACACACAGCCCTGAGCAAGGCTCACGCAGATTCACCACACAGCCCTGAGCAAGGCTCATGCAGATTCACCACACACACAGAACAAAGAAAGGTAGAAACATTGGATATGTTCAAGCAGCCCGGAGCAAGGCTCACGCAGATTCACACACACAGCCCTGAGCAAGGCTCATGCAGATTCACACACACACACAGAACAAAGAAAGGTAGAAACATATAGAACCACAGAGCCGCATTTTCATTTGTAGAATGAATGGGCACCATGATGTAACCTCGCCATAGTAGTGTCAGACTATGTGATATGGGCTAGCCTCAAGCTTGTGATTCACCTGCCTCGGCTTCCCAATTAGTAGGTTGTAGTTGCGTACCACCGTGCTGGATGCCTCCACTTCTAATTTATACAATTTTAGTGTTTTATTTCTCAGTGTGACTCACCCTCTGATTTCTGTCAACTACGTCTCTTCATTCAGATGTTTGTCCCAATTTTCAGTTGAGCAAAATAATGAGATTCTTTATGACATCGTCCTATTCAATTACATGTACACCCATCTCACTAGTCTTCCCCTGAAACAGCCTCCCCAAACCTCACATCTTTAAGACCTGAATTCTATGTATAAAATGAAATGTGATATTTTTGCTCTGTGTAGCTTTGCTTCTTTTAACAACACGACATCTAGTTTTTTCCATTTTCCTACAAATGACATAATTTCAGTCTTCTCTGTATGTGAGTAAAAACTCCTTTTTCGTCATATACTCATGTGTTGGTGGATATCTAGGCTGATTGCACAAGTTGCCTACGGTAAGCTATGCAGTCATAAGCATGAATGTGCAGGTATCTCTTGGTATGCTGACCTTCAGGGAAATAGCCAGGACCTGAGTCATACAATAATCATACCTTTAATTTTTTGAGGCACTGATTTTCATAGTGGCTCCACTAACATTTGTCCCCACCAGCAATGTCTCCCATATTCTCACCAACATTTGTTTCTGATGACAGACATTCTGATGGGATAGAGTCTCACGCGTAGCTTGATTAGCATTTTCTTGATAGTTATGGATTAAATATTTTCCATGTGTTTATTGATGAGTAGTATTTCATCTTTAAAAAGTGTCCAGTTCATCAATCATGTGTTTGTTAGATTATTTGGACTGGAGTACTCAATATTTCATTACTTTATTATTCTTAATATTAATCCTTTTGTCAGTTGTATAGTTGATCAGCATTTTTTCCCATCTGTAAGCTATCTCTTCCCTATGGAGAATGTTGTTATGCCACGCAAAATCTTTTTAATTTGGTGTGGTTCAAATTTGATGTCTTTTTTTTTTTTTTTTTTTTTTTGTGGAGATATGTCTAAATCCCCTTGAATCCAATTCTATTTCTCTATTTTATTATCTATGAAGTAACTGCCACTCTACCTACGCCCCTTGGAGCTGCACTGAACAGCCTGCTCTTCAGAATAAGCCTATCTAGCTTTCTCTGTGTAACATTCATTACTAGCAGCAGGAGTTCTTTTACAAAAACTCTGAAACCAGCACTTTGAATCACTTCCTTTATGGCAAGGTGCTGTGGTCAGCCATCTTTCCTCGTGGCGCCTCACTCCACTCAACTTCATATTCAGTCAGAGAAACTCATTCCTTACAAGGTGCTTACAAAGTCAGCCATGAAACGTAAATGCTAGTGTTTGTATCACCTGAGAGAAAAACCTCTTTACCCTTTAGTAAATGAGCTGTGAGCATTTCAAATTAGGACACTAATTCAGTTGAAAAAACTGGGGGGGGGGGGATGCAAAATTCCAGAAAATATGCAGTATTTGAGATATAAGACAGGACAGCTGCTTGTTATAAACACAAACCACCCATGTCTGCCTCTTAACTCTGTCACACACTGGCCTCTGGTGTCATTCAAACACCTTGCATCTCTGTGCCTCTGTATACTCACCTGTGAAATGCAGAAAAGGTCAAATGAGTTAGATCAAATTACCTAACACCTAGAAGCAGTTAACGTAAGTTAGCCTTAATTCATTGCTGGCCAAAAGTTAATTAATTTAATGGATTAAAAATATCCACATGCATTTATCTATAATAGTTTATATTACAAGTACAATTGCAACAAATTTCTTTATAAATGCCATTTTCATTTTCATTTTGGACAGTAGCAACTATAAGTCAGTATAAATATAAGATTATATTGAAGCTACTTCAACTATAATCCAATGTTATGCAGCTAAAATTAAAAGTGCCACAAGCCACTCATGAAAATTATGCATAGCAGTTATCTTACAATTTAAGCATCTTCATATAAATATTTGCATTGGAGATTACATTAAACATAAAATAAATGGAGGAGATTGTATGAGGTTACTAAGTATGCTGATGGTTTTCTGTGGGGTTATCTCAATGGTAGATACTTGGCTATCCTGCATCCCTCCAACAAATACATTCGGTGGAGGCATATAACGTACTGTGAGTAGTCTTTTAGAAATCAATTTCCGATTTCTTGACCAACTGAATGAATGACATTTGTTTCATTTCAAAAACTTATCAAGGCACAAAATAAGTGATATATGTGGCACTTCCAACGAGCTATACTTCATGACCAATGTCATAATATCAGACAGAAACAATGTAATTAGGAAAATGCTAACCTAACTCATGAGGCAGAAATAACTCTAGCTCTTTGACTATCCTTCCTCCAAATCTGCTCAACTTGCCTTTCCTCAGAAATATCCAAGTAGCTATTTTTATGTTCAGTAGAATTGATTCTTTACTTTAGTGTAGACCAAGGCTATAGTGTGGTTTTTATATGCCAACTTTTAGAAACAATTCTAAAATTCGCATCATGAAATGTGAATTGTGTGCCCACAGAGTACTGATGAAATCTCCTGAGGGAAGTTAGTGCCCGCCCACACAGAAGGAGACTGGACCCCTCTTTCTCCCTGTAGCATCCCTACCAGAATATACTTGTCTCTGAACTAACTTCAGCATCCTCAGCTGATTTAGAAGCTGATTTCTCAGTGACATCACTTTTATTCTTGTTTCCGTTCATTAAATTACTTCAAATAATTATGTCATCCAGACTTAACTCTTTCTTCTGGAAGCCAGATGAACTAATTGCACACAACACAAGCAGCAAGCCCCTGCCCAGTGGAAGCTGTATGTGAAGATGCCCCCCAGCTCTTCACCATTTTTCCTTAGAACAGTTTATTTCCTCTAAGTCAGATTTTTTAAATCTCTTGGGGTTTGGGGCATGATGTCATCTCATTTTATGTGATATTTTTAACTTACTATATATTCTGCTTAGCTCTTATATAGATTTATTTCCTTAATATCTCAACAGAATCTAAAAAAGAGGTCAGTCTTTGCCCTAGGATTCCTAAAAATGGTCTAGTTGCCTCATTTTTCTTCTGTAACCAACAAAATAACTTTTCTTACTTGATTTTATTTCAGCATATTTAATTATTTCAGCAAGTATTTCTTGGAAGCCATCTAATCATTGCTCAAATTTTTGCAGTAGTTATCTGGTCATCTTGGAGGCACCTCCCTGGAAAACAGGTCACTCCTGTGGGACCACTTGATCTGCACATCTTTTGTTGGAGTTATAGCCAGGCAGGAAAAAAAAAATACTGTCTTCAATAACATGTAATGAGAGTCTTTTTTAATACTGCTATTCTGGCCTTTTCCGGGCTATATTAAAATCAGAATTGTCTTATGAGGTTAATATACCATCCCATTCATTTGTCATAGTCCCTTCCTATGGTCTTTCCATTCTCCTCCCTAAAGCTTCAGCCAAAAGAGCTGTACAGAATAGCCCAAGTGCCTGAAGCAAAAAGCATTTTTCATCTTGCTTCAGTTAATATTAAACATTTCTATTTTCTATCCATTCACTTTAAAATTGTTTAGAGTTTATCCTATTCTGAATGGTAGGCACACAGCTGTAACCAGCTCAAGCAAACATCTGTGTAGCGTCCAACCCAGTGGGATGGTGGATGACAGTAAACAAGCATGGCCAGAACATGGCATGTGGCAAGAGAGCCTGCAGAGAAACAGAGTGTTGCCGATGTGCACACGCGGGAGAGCTGTTACTCTGCACTCAGTTCAAAGTTCTGGGGTACACCCCATAGAGTGCATGTTGGAGACATGTACTTTGCCACCTTAATACCTAACTTGAATCTTTCGTGTTCTTTAATAGCTGTGTGACTCTTCTGCTTGGCTGTTGCTGCATAACAAACTATCCCAACATTGTTGCTTTATATAGTAGCCAATCTTCACACTCGTGAGTCTTGGATTCATGAATTCTGACAGGATAGGAGGGAAAGTTCTGTGTAATATGATATCTGCAGCTCCGGTGGAGTGACTCAACCGCCAGAAACTGTAGCTATCTCAACTGATACTCGGAAAACATCAATCTTCCTACGCATGGCCCCTCTGCTTGGTTGCGTTTCACATGGCCCCTCTGCTTGGTTGCGTTTCACATGGCCCCTCTGCTTGGTTGTGTTTCACATGGCCCTTCTGCTTGGTTGCATTACACATGGCCCCTCTGCTTGGTTGCATTATTCATGGCCCCTCTGCTTGGTTGCGTTACACATGGCCCCTCTGCTTGGTTGCAGTGGCCTTTCTGCCAGTGTGACAAGTTCAAGGCCATCAGGGTTTCACACGATGTCTCTGGGCTTCTCAGGTATGAGTATCGCAAGAGACAAGAAGCAGAAAAGTAGAAACGCTTAAGGTTTAGACACTCACATTGGCAAAGTTTCACTTTTAGCATACTTTATTAGTACAGGCTTATAAGAGTTTATCAAAGAATGTGTGAACATCTTCACTCTACCACAGTGTTTCTGGACAAGCTCGTTGTGCCTTTATATCTTCACTCTCTGAGCTGTTAGTATGAACAACAGGATCTAACTTCAAGTTTTGTAAGAATAAATTAGTAGAAGTTAAGTGTTTGAGAGATGGCGAACATATAGTGTGGATTAGTTATTTAACCCTGTTTTTCTTTGTGGAACCAGGGATTAAACCTTGCTCAGTCACTTTAAGAAGTATTCTACCCATTCAGTCAACTACTCCTTTAAAGCAATTTTTAAAATGCCTTTGGAATGTCCTCTCACCAAACAATGGATTAAGAGCAGTTGTAAATTAAATGGAGCTTAACAATATGTAACAACAAAGAATCCAGCTTCTTGTGACCTGTTATTAAATGAGTGACAGTGTCCCCTGCCTTCCAAGCTCCCTGTGCCTGAAAATATGCAGGGGCAAAGGCCCAAGTGCTTGTGTTCTCTCCCAAGGATGCATCGTTGGTCGGATAGAAAAGGCAGTGATAGTGCTTGGTTACTCAAGATGGCAGTCATATTTTGGTTAAAGAATGAAACCTATAAAAGCAAAGGATTATAGGAACTGTAGCTTTCCGGGGCCTAACTGACTCTGTAAGGACAACCAAACAGCCAAGGATACTGCAAAATGCAGTACCAGCCCTGGGGAACATAGCTGGTGGCCCTGGAGTCTTCCTCCAGAGGGAACCAGCACCTGAACCAGAGTTACTCTTCTTCCCACCTGTTTCTGAGTTGGAACAGTCCAGAATGACTCTGAGGTACCAGCCCCAATTAGATAAGCCATCCCTGGCTGCCACTGACCCCTCAGAGTCTCCTAGTATCAGTGCTGCCTGCCACAGAGAGTGTCACCACTGTCCTCCACTAGCACGTGAGGGAGGAACAGTTTCTTCTTATTGCTTCAATGCTATTTCTCTGCAAATGGTCCTGTAATGTACTTCTTTCGTTCCTCTTGTGAAATGCCATTCATATTTGAAATGGGGCCTCCAATTTAAGTTACTCTTCTAGAAAACATAATCAGTATGGCATAGGACGGACTTGGTCTTCTTGTTTCATTTAATTTGCAGTGACGGGGAGCACCTGTGAGGTGATAGTCAGGGGGTGTGGTCCAGCTGAAACAGGAAATAGCAGACCTTGTCTGGTTCATGGGACTGACCTTGGCATTGTGGCCCTATCTGCAGGAAGGTAACTGAAAGCATTAATGATATCAGTATTTACATTTTAGTTTGTAGCAGAATTTTATGGAACCTTAATAACTGAGCTAAGCATAATAAATCACCATAACTTAGAAAAAAACAGCAAATAAATATAATTCCCACAATAGCCCCCAAAGTAAACAAATAAAAAATGTACATCCTATAAGGAAACAATCTAGTGTTGGTCTTGCTTTTCCTGTAGTTTTGTACACCACATCACTTAAAATAGATTTCCTGAGGACTAAGCTGAAACCAAGCTGCAATATGCAAACAAAAAGAAAGATCCATATTTTTCTCTGACTGATGTTGATTTGAAACTGCAAGGACAACACAAAAAAAAACAATAAATTGATTGTTAGCAATTTCTTGAAAAAGCAGAACAGTGGGTGTTTTCATCTACAAGGCAATCTAATCATTTACAATCTACAATATCCAATCAATTTAACTTTAAATGGGTGCATTGACTTATATTCTTTAAGGTTTTTTTTTTTTTTTTTTTTTTTCTTTCCTGCTGCGGAATGGTTATAAAACCTGACTTCCTGGAGAAGATAAGTAATGAATGAATAAATCAGTATTGGTTAAACTGAATTAACATGTGCTGAATATTCAAAGCTGAAAAATGGGGGAGGGGAGGGGATTTTTGGGTCCTTCGTTCTTACCTCTGATTGAAGCCAGCACATATCCACACTATTTGCCAATCAGGATTAGTCAGCAGGAGGAAGAGTGAGATGTTGCTTCCTGGGAGATATTTGTGTAGTTGCCAGATTAGCACTAAGTGGAGCTAATTTAAATGTGTGTTTCCTGGAGTGGGAGGGAGAACCACAGAACCTCAGAAAGTTACCCTCAATCGTTGGCCTTTTCATCTATTCCAGTTCTCTCTCCCACTGTTTACAATCATATAATATAGAAATATTCTTGAGAATCTGAAAGATGATGTAATTTGCTATTTTTTATAATGAATTCTGTGCCCTTAAGAAGCCATGCCAGAGACTGAGGATATAGCTCAGATGACAGAAAGTTTGCCAAGCCTGTGAAGAAGCTGGGTTCAGTCCCCAAGAAAGTACAAACTGGGCATGGTGGTACACATTTCTAAGTCCAGCACTCAGGAGGTAGAGGAAGGAAGATCATAAGTTCAAGATCATCCTCGGCTAAAAGGAGAATGGTGAATTCAAATCACCTGAGCTGCAGAAACAGTGGAAATCCAAAAGTTAATAGTGTCCCATGACTCTGAACTCAAATGGAAATTTTCCACATCCTCTGAGTGACTAAAATCATTGATATGGGATCAGAGCAGCCAACTGAACACTTGTCCTAATTCCTATTAGTTTCCTCCCTTTCCCAAGCTCCCTGAAAAGAATGACTCATGAGACTCAAATCATTATTGCAAATACCTAGGCCATATAACTAGACTCTTCTCTGACTAGCTCACAATTTAAAATAACCCTTTATACTAATCTACATTCTACCACATGGCTGGTTACCCGAAATCAGGCACTAGATAACTGCCCTCTTCACATCCTGCCAGCTGAATCACGCTTGGCTCTCTTCTAGAATCCTCTATGCCTTCCAGATGTCCTACCTTTATTTCCTGCTGCACATACAGGCCATGGGTTCTTTTTTTTTGATTACCAGGTGTTGCATCCATACACACCTTCGAGACATCTAGCCTAAGCTTCTTTATAGCACAGCACCTGCCTTCTAAAGAGAAGTGTTCAGAGACAAACGTGTGCAAACTCATCAAGACTCAGCTTGCGTCATGCTTGCCGATATACCGTTGGTCCAAGCTAGTTATATGACTGAACTCAGTATCAATAGAGAAGAGGATTAACAAGCATAAATATTAAGAGGAATGATGATTGAGGAGAAGAACAAAACAACGTTTGCATCCACTTTGCTATTCAAGTCAAAATATCTCAGATAAGTAAACACTACAATTATTTGTGAACAATAAAATTAGATAGAGCTGACAAATTTAAGACATATCTGCAGTAAATACTTCAATTGACTCTTTGCTTATACCCACTGGTCCTTATTCCTTCTCTCTTGAGAAACTATAGCAATGAGTTTCATTTCTCATCTCAAGATAATACCTAAAACAATAAAAAAAGTAATAGCTCTTTCTCTTTACCCTCAAGTCTTATTGAAGTTATATCAACATCTGTCTTCTCTCCTGGTATCTCAATAAGGTGAACTCCATTAAGACATACACTGATAGAGAAACAATCAGATGGAAAACATACTGAGAAAACTATTATGATTAATACTTGGGTCGGAAGGGAATGGAAGAAGGCAGAGCTGGTAAAACATAGAAATTATCTTCACCCACGGCCTCAGCTAATCACTCAAGAAACTTAAACTGAATGACTCTTCTTTCCCAAGATGAGCTTTAAAGGGAAGCCTTTCACCTCTGCATTGATATTCACAGAGTTCAGCCTTCTCCAAGAAGGAGCATGACCTCAACTGAGGTAGTTTTCTGAGCCAAGGACTTTGTAACAAGGACTTTGACCTAAGGCTATCTGATCACACCACATTCGAGAATTTGTTGAGCAAGTCTTTCTTTCCTGAATGAAAAACTAGTGCTATTGCATAACAGCTCTGTTGAGTTTAATGTAGAAAATTCAAAACTGGCTTCGATGGTGATATATAGCTGCTCTATACAAACTATGATGTTTTTCTTACATGGTTTGATTCATACTTTGAATATCCACAGTTTGAGTACAAGGTTTAATTTGACATTTTTGAGACCTTAAATTTTAAACGTTGATATGACAATTTTATGTCCAAAACAAACATACGTCAACTCCATATAAAGTTCCTTCTACCTGAATCCCTCACACGCATATTTTGGGAGCAGAGGTGCTGCACAATATACCGCTGGTGTAATTCAGCTATGTTGGCTGAGAAGTTGAGAAAAATTAACAAATTAAGAGAATAGCTTATTGATTTTGAAGCTGCCTACCTTAAGATATAATTAATCTCAACATAAAAACATTGCAGAACAAAAAGACACTATATGATATTGTTATTGTATCTTTACCCTGCAAAATAAATAAAATATTCCCCATTATGGGTTCAGCCAGCCAGACCAATTGGCCCAAATTATTGTCACCATAGACATTTTGACTTTCGTTCCACTTGTTAAAGATAGAACAGCTCTACCTCAAGACTCAGATATACCACTCCTGGGAATATACCCCAAAGATGCTCCCACCATACAACAAGGACATTTGCTCATCTATATCCATAGCAGCATTATTTGTAATAGCCAGAAACTGGAAACAACCTAGATGTCCGTCAACGGAAGAATGGATAAAGAAACTGTGGTACATCTACACAATGGAAGACTATCCAGCGATCAAAATCAAGGACATCATGAAATTTTCAGGCAAATGGGTGGAGCTGGAAAAGATCAATCACCCAAAGGATGTAACACAGACCCAGAAGGAAGCACATGGTATACAGGATAATCATATTAAAATGTTTATTTCATTGGATACTAAAATGGCTACTCCAGCTTGTTTCTTGTGTCCATATGCTTGGGATACCTTTCTCCACCCTAACCAGGTACAAGAAGACCACAGAACACCAAATAGTCAGGACCAGAAGGGAAATTCCCTGCCACACATAACAATTAAAATACAAAAGTACTAATGAAATTATACTTAAAACTTTAAGGAAAAAATGACGAAGACATATATAAAGGCAGACTCACTAGAATAATACCAAAGTCTCAATTATGACTCTAAAAACCAGAAGGTCCTAGACAGATTTTCTACAAACTCTGAGACACCATAAATGCCAGTCCAGACTACACTATGCCAAGCAAAACTTTCAATCAATAGAGAGATGGCTCAGTGTTTAAGAGCATTGGCTGCTATTCCAGAGGTCCTGAGTTCAATTCCCAGCAACCACATGGTGGCTCACAACATCCATAATGAGATCAGGTGCCCTCTTCTGGTGTGCAGGTGTACGTGTAGGCAGAACACTGTATATGTAATAAGTGAATAAATAAATCTTTTAAAATAAAATGAAAGAAAAACCTTCCACAATAAGACCAAATTTGATCAGTATCTACCAGTCCAGCTCTATCAGAGATGCTATGTAAAAGAAGTTTTAATTACCTGCTTCAATTGTCTTGACTGCTTCTGTCTTCTAGGTCTAATCATGGAAGCTTCTAGCCTCCATACAATCTAACCTAGGGCTAGAATGTTTTCAGCCTCTGAGACTTACTGCTTAGTAAGCTCATGCTTTCTTGTTCTGACTGAGGTCTGGGCTGGCTGGTTCAATTCAGCTGTTCTGGCTAAAACTCCTCTCCCAGATGACTTATTCAATCTTGCTTCTCTCTCAGCCCCTGAATTGCTCTGCTTGGCCTCAAACTAATGCCAGCAATCTTTTCTAATTTTCTGGCTCCTCATTCTCTGGCTTGTTCTGCTTTCACCAGTGTCTAGTTTGTTCTCTCACTCAACCTCTCTCTGTAAAACTCTCCTAGTAAAACTGCCTTCTCTCCGTCTCCCTCCCCCCTCCCCCTCCCCCCTCCCTCTCCCTCTCCCTCCCCCTCCCTCTCCCTCTCCCCCTCCCCCTCCCCCTCCCTCTCTCTCTCCCCCTCCCCCTCCCTCTACCTCCCTCTCTCTCTCTCTCCCCCCTCTCTCCCTCTCTCTCTCTCTCTCTCTCTCTCTCTCACACACACACACACACACACCTTAAGTAGCCACCCTTTCCTCTTTCTTCTCCCTGAAAGTTGGGAGTATCCTATTCTGTCAAATCTTCTCTGATTTGTCACTTCCTTTTTTGGCCACTAAATTAGACATCACTTTCAAATATGGGTGCTTCCTTCTGTAAACTAACTTTTCCTTCATTGTTTGAGATTAAAGGCATGCACCACCACACCCAGATATAACATTTTTCTTACAGGAAACTTGCTCAATATCAGACTGGCATTGAACTCAGATCTGCTTGCCTCAGTCTCCTAGATTAAAGGCATATTTGTATTCCAGCCAGATCACACAGACCTAGAAGGCCTTTGGATGTGATCTCTTGTCAGAACAGCCGTCTTCTGAATTAAAATTCCTCTACAATCTAAAAGGAAAACTTCAACTGAAGGGGTTAACCATACCCCCCCAAAAAAGCAAAACAACAACAACACAAAAAATAAATAATTTCAGACTAATAAAGAGAAAACCCATGCCATAACAAAAATAACAGAAATTAATAAACACTATTCATTGATAATTCTCTATAATAATGGTTTCAGTTCACCAAATAAAAAGACACAGACTGACAAATTGGATTAGAAATCAGGATCCATCTTTCTGCTGCATCCAAAAATATATACCTAACATCAAAGATAGATGTCACCTGAGAGTAAGAATATATATATATATATGATATTCCAAGCAAATTGACCCAAGAAGCAAGGCAGTATAGCAATTCTAATATCTAAACAAAAAAGACTTTAAACCAAAACTATTTAGAGAAGAACACTGCATACTCAAAGAAAAAACCCACCAAGAGGATATTATAATTCTAAGCATTTATGCACCAAACACAAGAGTGCCCAAGTTTATTTTAAAACAAAACAAAACAAACAAACAAAACTACTGCAACTTAAATCACATATTGACCCTCACACTCTGATAGTGGGTGACTTCAATTCCCCAAGCTCTCAAGTGGGCATGTCATCTAGTCAAAACAAAACAGGAAAATGCTGACATTTACCCAAACACAAAGAAATATAGCTTCTTCTCAATAGCTCATGAAATTTTCTCCAAAATTGTCCATGTATGTAGGCAGAAAGCAGGTGTCAAAGATATAAGAACAATGAAATAACACTGGGTATCCTATATGACTACCAGTGAGTAAGGCTGACTAAGAAACAACACAAGAAGTATACAAACTCACAGAAACTGAACAACTTACTACTGAAAGACAAATGGGTCAACACAGAAATGGAGAAGGAAATAACAAACTTTTTAGAGTGGAATGAAAACACAGCGTACCAGGCTGGAGAGATGGTTCAGCCATTAAAGGCTAGGGTCACAACAAAAAAAAAAAAAAAAAAAAAAAGAAAGAAAGAAAAAAGAAAATACAGCATACCTAAACCTGGAAGACATAATAAAGTGATTCTAAGAAGCAAGATCATAACTCTAAACACCTACATAAAAAATTTAAGAGATCTTATGTTAACAACCAAACATATAAAACAGAGAAATGATAATAATAACAACATCCAAAAAGAGTAGATGGCAAGAAATGATCAAGCTCTGGTCTAAAGTCAATAAAACAGAAACAAATAATACTAAAAGCCCATTAAAGGAAGAGTTAGTTCTTTGAGGAAGTCAGTAAGACTGATAAACCCTTAGCCAAATTAACTAAACTGTGGAAAGAGAAGATCCAAATAAATGAAATTGGAGATGAGAGGGGGGACACCACAGCAGACAATAAGGAGATGTCGAGAATCATAGGCACATACTTTAAAAATCAATACTCCAGTAAACTGAAAGAGCTCAAAAGATGGATAAATTTCTTGATATATGTGACCTACTTGAATTAAATCCAGATTAGCAGAGCAATTTAACCAATAAGTGAAATACAAGAAGCAATTAAAATCTTTAAACCCAAAAGAGCCCAGGACCAGATAGATTAAACACAGAATTCACCCAGACCTTCCAAGAAGAACAAATGCCAATACTCCTCAAATTATTCCACAAAATAGAAGCTGAATGAAAATTGCATAATTTTTTTATGAGGCCACAACTACCCTGATACCTAAACCACACATAAACTCAGTAGAAAATTACAGACCAATTTTCCTTGTAAACATAGGTGTAAACATTCTCAATAAAATATTCCCAAACTGAATCCAATAACTATCTAAGGGATCATCCATCATGATTAAGTAAGCTTCATTCCAGAGATGTAGGAATTTTTCAATGTATGTAAATTGATAAACATAACCCTCCACACATGAACAGAGTGAAAGACAAAAACCACATGATTATCTCATTAAATGAAGAAATGCCTTTGACAAAAATCTAATGTCCATTCATCATAGTCCTGGCCTGGAAAGACTAGATGCCAGAAACATACTTCAACATAATAAAGGCAATTTAAAACAACCCTAAACAGAGAGAGACTTACCACATTTCCACTAAAATCAGGAACAAAACAAGGATATCCAGTCTCTCCACACCTATTTATTATAGAATTTGATTTTCTAGCTAGAACAATAAGACAACTGAAGGAGAACAAGTACATACAAGTTGGAAAGGAAGAAGTAAAAATATCTTTATTTGCAAATGAGATAATTGTATACATAAGCTACCATAAAAGCTCCTCCAGGAAACAACTATTGCTGATAAATATTTTCAAAAAAGCCTCAGAATACAAAATAAACACACAAGAATCTGTAGTCTGATAAACTGAGAAAAAAAATCAAGGAAACAATATCTTTCACAATAGCCTCAAAAATAAAATCTTGGGATAACTAGCCAATCTTGTGTGATTAATAACTTTAAAACATGGAAGAAAGAAACTTAAGAAGATATCATAAGATGAAAAGATCTCCCATGCCCATCAACTGGTAATACTAGTGTTATAAAAATGTCCATTCTACAAAAAGCAATTTACAGATTCAATGCAATCTCCATCAAAATCCAAACAATTCCTCACAAAAAAATAAAGGATGATTTTCAGCTTCAGGATAGCAAAAACAATCCTATATAATAAAAGAACAACTAGAGGTATTACCATCCCCAATCCCACATTGTACTAAGAACTACAGTAGTAAAAAGAGCATGGTATTGGCCTAAACACAGATACATTGGTCAAAGGAATCAAACTGAAGAACAAGACATAAATCTATATACCTAAGGACAACTGATTTTTAGCAAAGGAATCATAAATACACACTGGAAAAAGGAAAAATCTTGAACAAATGGTTCAGGTTAAACTGGATGGATGAATGTAGAAGAACGTGAATAGATCCATATTTATCACCCTGCACAAAACTTAAATCCAAATAAATCAATGGCCTTCATACAAGTCCAGGTACCCCGAAACAGACAGAAGAGAATGTAGGGGATAGGCTTGAACTCGTCAGCACAGGAAAAAGACTTTCTGAACAGGACACCAATAGCACAGACACTAAAAGCAGCAATTAATAAATGGGAGTTCATGAAATTAAAAAACCTCTGTATGACAAAGGACACCATCATCTGGACAAAGTGGCAGGCTATGCAATGGGAAAATATCTTTACCAATTATACATCTGATAAGAGATTAATAACTAAAATATATAAAGAACTAAAATAACTGGGCATCAAGAAAGCAAATAGACCAATTTAAAAATGGGGTACAGAACTAAACCAACAGTTCTTAAAAGATAAAACACAAATGGCTGAACAACAGTTAATGTTCAACATGCTTCCTTATCAAGGAAATGCAAAGTAAACCTACTTTGAAGTTTTATATTATACCAGTCAGAATGACTAAGATCAATAAAACAAGTGACACCCCATGCTGGTGAAGATATGAGGACAGAACACTTATCCATTGGTAGTAGGCGTACAAACTTGTACAGCCACTATGGAAAGCAGTGTGGCAGTTCTTGGGAAGCTAAAAATAGATCTACCTCAGCATTTAGCTATAACACTCTTAAGGATATACTCGAAGGACTTTACATTCTACTACAGAGACATTTGCTCAACCATGTTCATTGCTGCTCTATTCATAACACCCAGAAATTGGGAACATTCTGGAGGTTCATCAATAGATGGATAGATAAGAAAACTTTAGTACATTTATACAGTGGAATATTATTCAGTTGTTTAAAAAAAAAAAAGAATGAAATTTTCAGTTAAGTTGATAGAGCTAAAATATAAAAAAAAATCATCCTGTGTAGGGTAACCCAGACTGTTGGGGAAGGTCCAACTGTGTTTTCAAACGCTAATTTGAGTACCTTGAAATCTGGTTACTGCCCTGCCAAGGGCAGTATTATGACTGTCGAATTGTCTCCTGTAATCATGGGATGATAAGAAATGTTCCCAAATTATCCCTGATTGGCTGAATGAGGATGCTGAAGCCTATGACTAGGTAGGAGAGAGCTAAGTTGAGTTTTAGGTTCCCAGGCTTGAGTTTGAGGGGGAGAAAACAGCATAGCAGCAGGAGGGGAAAAAGCCAGAGAGAGAAGAGTTGCCATAAGCAAGACGGCAGTGAGCACATGGTGGCAAGGACAGACTGACAGAGCAGAAGCCACCCCTGGAGTTATCGGATTCACAAGTGATTGGCTTTTATGTGGGTTTTAAAGGTACTAGGATTAGAGTAACTTAGAATCTGCCCAACATAGTGCTTATAAGTTAATAATAAATCATAGTCTCTCTGTGTCAGTCATTGGTGAACTAGCCGATTAAAGAAAACTGTTGCCATAATAATTTACTGCATTATTTAATATAAAAAGAATAATTCATCTTTCTACTCCAGACCCTAAAAACAAATATATGTATTCATTTATATGTGAATGTTAGCTGTTAAGGCTTCAATAGGCATTCTACATTTCATGTACCCATAGGCATTATGTATAGAGTAAAGGACGAGAAGAAGATTTCCCAAGGAAGGGGAAGTAGAAGTTATGGAGAGACAGGGGACAAAGTAAAGCGGGATTAAGTGAGGAGTGGGAGAAAAGAGGTAGGTAAGGGATAAAGGACAGAGAGGGACAATTTGTTAGTCCATTTGAGGGGCCATGTGGAAACCTACTACTGTAGCAGCTTCTTAAAATATACAGACATATATGAAAGAAGTCTGTACGGAGTCAGCAAATAATGAAGAATATGATGCTCCAACTAGACATCTTTTAGCCCAGTGCCAGGAGTGGATTGAATCTCATTGATTTGTTGGCCACAGTGACCCCACGAAAATCCCCAAACAACTCAGGTTATTGCCAAGCCTAAGGTTGCTCTCCAAGGCCCTATTACTTAAGACAACACTTACATATCTCACTGAGCAGAAAAGTAGAGCTGGTGCTTAACTGAAGCTTTGAACCCTTGCTGATTATTGTTTATGGTACTGGAAGGGACCAGAGGAAAAATGTAAATACCAAGCCAGCTGCAAAATCTGCCAACTACAACGGTGAGCTGCCTGAATGCTGTGCTGGTGCGATAGTGGCAGGAGTGTCATGGGAGTCACCAGCCATCCCCTGACTGGACGCAAAGCCCACTGTAAGAGATAAAGCCCATGCCTGACACTGCCCAAGTGGCCAAGAACATGAGACTAGGTAGGCCATGGGCCTCAAGGAAAACCAAATCCCACTGCTCTGCTAAACAATGACATGCTCTGCTGATCCGTGGGTCAGTGTCCCACTCAGCCATTATCAGAGAAGTTTCCTCTTGCAGTAAATGGAAACTAATACAGAGACCCACAACCAGACAATGTGCAGAAAATGAGAGACTTTGGAACACTCAGTCCTAAATGGGTGTCCACATCAAATCACTCACTCATTCGTGGCGCAGGGAGCTATGTGGGAGAGGAAGCAGAAAGATTATAAGAGCCAAATGGGATAGATGACTCCAAGGAAACAGTGTCTTCCAGATACAACAGCACAGATGAGCATATGAACTCTCAGAGACTGCGGCAACCTGCACAGGGCATAGACAGGTTGAAGACAGATGGTGTCTCAGTGATGAAAGGGAAAAAAATGACATGATTTTACATCCCATTTGTTATCATTAAGAATGAGATTCCATGCAAGAGATATGACATGGAGAGATTTATTTGTAGGAAGGATTAGGGTCTGAGTGGGCCACGAGGGTAGAGATAGACAGAGACAGAGAGACAGTGGAAGAGAAAGAGGGGAAAGAGTGGCGCCCTTTAGGGAGCCGGACAGAGAGACAGAAGCCAAGGAAGTGAGAGTGAAAAAGAGATGAGGAAGGAGATTGGTCTTTCATCGTCTGACAGTCACAGGTGATCACATCACAGATTGTAAGGCAACCTAGAAGCAGGCTAGTGGGTAGCTTGTGAACTAACATTCCTCCTCCCTTTTCATGTATTTTTTTTTTTAATGTGGAGGTAAGGTGGGACGGCAGGAATGAGGACATTGGACTGCTTCTCATGTAAGGCAAATAAAGTATATAAACTGGAAGGAGATCTTAGCCACCATGCAATGGGGAAGGGAGGGGAGAGAGAGAGAGAGGAGAGAGAGAGAGAGAGAGAGAGAGAGAGAGAGAGAGAGAGAGAGAGAGAGAGAGAGAGAGAGAGAGAAGAGAATGTATGGATTAAATGGCAAAGAGGAAAGAAAAACTTCTACCCTGAAATTTTCAGGGTAGAGGGCAGGGTATGCCAGCCATGCCTTGAAGCAGATAGAGACTAAGGAACGCTGGGAGAACCTGGAGCTGTTTGTCCTGGGTCTGAGGCACACCATTCCAGGCTTTGTTGATAATAAGTAGATAAGAGGCTAAAAAAAAAAAATCAATCTTCTTTGGCTGCTTCCTGCTGACACTGGGGCCATGATAGGGGGCCAAAAGTCTGAAATATTGGCCAAGTCCTGCAAGAGCAGGCTGTTGTATTTGCCGCTGTCCAGGATCTGAGAACATCAGTGGCTAGGAGAGACAATGCAGGTCCAGCTAGCACAACCTGTGAGGTTGGACTGGAGCACCTGTGAGTAGCTGCTTTGGTGCTGTCTTGGATGTCGGAACTCTGGCAGGATAGTGAAACATATGTGTGGGCAGAAGAAGAAAAAGTTAAGTCGGTTAGGGAGAAATTTTCCTTGAGGTGTACAGTTGAAACTTTTGGGAGAGCAAAGAAGAGAGAAGACTTGAACATAGTCTCCTTCTATTTACCAGATTGCTGTCAATAATTTAAAAGGTCCATTTTGGATCCTTGGATCTGTTATTTAAGGGATATTAAAGCCAAGTTTGGTTGCAGAGGTATGTAAGCAGCCCTCAATGCGGGCATAGGGATTTGAAATTCTCCAGAAGGCATCCCCGACAGGAGCCTGGAGGGATAGGCAAATGAACTGTTCCCATGGAGAAAGTAGAAGTCAGTGATCTGTCCAAGGTGCCCCAAGGGCAAGGTTTGACTAAATGAAATTGGCACAGTCTGTTCCAGCAGCTCATCAGCGCTGGTCGGAGCCCAAGGCCATAGCCCAAGCAGACACAGTCACCTAGCACTGGAGCTTTTAGTACACACAGGAGGGAGGGGGTGAGACAGAGCCATGCCAGCAGAGGGAGATCTCATCCAAGGGAGAAGGTCTAGGTGAAGTGTTTGGATGTGGGTTGACAAAAAAAATGGCAGGAAGTGTATGTCAAGCAAAAGGAAGGCTCAGCAATCAGGCAGTGTTGGGTACAAGAATGCAGCAATGGAGTGGGCAGAAAAGTTAGGGAGGGGAGTCTAAAAACCAGGGAAAGAGGGAGGAATCTCACCCTCTGAAATAGACAGTAGGTGGGAACCTTAGGCTGTTGATTGACAGCAGTGCTATCTGGATTCCATTTGACCTGTAGCTTACAAGAATCCTTTTAAGTTTACAAAGAGAGATAAATTTAGACATATTAGCATCACCATTTTTTGCAATCTACAGTGAAATACACATCGTAGAAAAAGGCAGAAGACATATACCTTTCTGTTATTAGCGTAGCAGAGGCTTCAGAAAAAGACTGAGTTAAAAGCGTGAATACCCTTTGAGGTGAGTTTAGGAAAGGCAGAAGCCTCACAGGTCTTTCTGACATCTGTGAAACAGTAACACGGGTATCCTCAGGAAGGACAGAAACCTCACTTGATCTTAGCTTTTATTATGATTACATACCACAAAATAGAGGCTGACTCCCTCTACTTAGAAGACTGGATGTACATAAATCTAGCACAATGAGAAACATTTTAAGTACATACTTAAAAACAACCCAAAGGATATTTAAATCCTTGAGCTTGGAACTAGGATAGTGGAATTTTAAGAGTTAGATTAATAAACCAGAGCTCCACTGATTAATGTCAAAGCTCTAGATGGTCTCAATACAACAGTGTCATAGCAACAGGAAGAAATCTGAAGCATCACCTTCTTACAAGGACCGAGGCTTTTACTTGTATTTGTTAACCTTGAAACACCTTCTTGGACCCTAAAATACTTATTTCTGTATCCTTGGGCCTTTTTTCTCTTCACCCTGAGACCCAGGTGAGACTGCGGGAAGGAGTCACTGTCCGTCAGCTAAAAGAAGGGTAAAAAGTTGTCTCTGAGACGTATCTTAAGTCTGGTAACAAGTTAGACTGTATCTAGACCTGATAGTGGCAGCTCTAGGGGTGAAGCTTAAGGCCTGGTCTCCTGCACAGGAAGAGAACTGAGAAAGCATCTGAAGCCTGAAAGCGACTTTAACATCTGTGAGGAAGGCAAATTTGCCTTTTAAATAAGAGATCTAGTAGTTAGTACTTTTAACTAGCTAATGAACTGGCTAATGAACTAACATGGTGGGTTACTTTGGGCTAAGGAGCGAATTGCCTGTTCTCTGGCTATCATGCTACCATTAGCTTAGTCATCAGTGTGATCAGAGACTTGAGAAGGATAAATGGTAATCTAAATGAATCTGCGTATCAATCAAAATGACAGGGATGACTAGGCAGTTCACTATCTAGACAGTTGTTCCAGGCTCCTGTGGTTTTCATGGCTCCATAGGCAGAGGCAGTCTGGCATCAGGCAAAGAGAACAAAAGACTCTTTCTGTGGAAGAAGAGGATGGGAGAGTCTGACCTCATCTCATTTTCAGCAATGTGAGGCAATAACTCTCCAAGTAGCCAGTTTGGCCACAGTTCAGGCTGGGCCCTAGCAGAGGGTGAGGCACTGGGGGCAGCCATGCCCAGTGGTTAGAGTACCACAATCCAAGGTTAAAGTGATCTATAATTATGCCGAAATCTTCCTGGAGACCTTGGGGATCAACTATTAGGATGTGGGACTCTGTCTATCACAATAAGTTTATACATGTCAAATACCATATTCAGACAATTACTGACAAGCTTGAGGGCTAGCATATTTGAGTTAAGCAATTTTTGCCTGAATTTAGTTATTTTCTCTAAACTATCCCTTGTAAACATAAAACAAAATGCTATAATCTGTGATTGATATATTTTGTAGGACTGTGTCTATTTTAAATAGATCTCGTAATCATTAAAGATTAAGAATTTAGGTCTTATTCCTATTAAGTTGGAGCCTAAAAAAATTAACAGAAACACAGACCATAAGGAGGGAGCAGAACAGTTTCCTGTATGATTTACTTTATAAAAAGTCTACAGCTTATAAAAGTTTAAAGCTATATTATAGATTAATGATATTATCATATACAGAAAACGAGGCTAAACATATTTCTAAGGCGGTGATGTTTTAACCTCTTGAGAGTGAAGGTAGGCCATAATAACCAAGTTCTAACATGGTAAACAAATGAATGTCTCTAGAATTAATACATCAGAGTTTCCAGGGCTGGCAACCTAGTGGAACATTGTAGATAATTTTAAAACTGCATTTGAATTTGTTGTATCAAACCCATTGGCCAGGAAGCCTGCAGATGAACCCTAGCAGCTGGCGACAGGAGGAACGACATTCATTCATTTGTGCATCTAGAACTCGTAAAGACACATGTAGTTAGACATATATTTTAAATTAGCTCGTTGATCTCAATAGGCCTTTATAGTCTTGAAATCTCACCATTATATAGAGAAATTTTTATATAAAAATCCATACCAATGTAAAATGAGAGTAGCAAAGAAATCTGAAAGGAAGAGTAGAGGTTAAGGTTTTAATGAGGCCAGGTTTTTGTAACAGAGAGCCAATTAAAGAAAGGTGGAAACCGCGAGCACTTCTGGAATCCTGTGGGCCTGGTAGAGGAGTGGGGGAGGGACAAGGGCTCAGCTGGGCCACATGTAGAAGCTAGATCCAGAGCCACGTGGGAGAATTTCTAAGTAGAATTTAGGATCAAATTTAACATACAAATACCCAAAACTGCTTGAAAGGCTAGGCCCAAGCTGTGGTGGAGGGCCAGCACAGGAGGGGGCCAGGTCATGAGGCAGTGCAGCCCAAAACTGTTCACTTGTGTGCAGCCAGCAGCTGCAGATCCTAAGTCTAGGCACACAGGTCAGTGGCATGAATAGCGTGTCAGGGGAGGGAATCAGGGGTTAGCAGGGTCCAGCAGCTCCAGCAGCTGAGAGGCCTAAAAGAAGAGACAAGCAGTTAGGCAGACCTTGGGGCTGCATTGACTCCTGAGTTAACTTGATACTGTTCCCTAGCAACCCACCCAGATGGCCACTGAAACTACAGTCAAAGGCCACGTAACTGGGTGAGCCCCCAGAACCGCTTATGGCCTCGGCACCTATCTCAGGGTCATAAAGTCCCCTGAAGAAACTGGCTTAAAAGGTAAGAACACAGCTGCAAAGAAGAGCCCCACCAGAGATAGCGTAGCCTAGTGACTGACCCAAAGGGTCCCACCAGAGATAGAGTTGATAAGAGACCCAGTTTTATGGCCACATTCCTTCCTGCCCACAGGAGATAGGGTTACTAAGAAACCAGATCAGTCCCTGGACAAGGCAGTGAACAAAGAGAACAAAGAAAGCTAAGCCATGGGTGGTCTTGGTGCCTTTTTCTGTAGCCTGTCACCTTTAGACATTAGGCCTCCTTATTTTACTCAAGCAATAGGTGCTTGCCAGGCTGGAACTCCCCTGCTTTGGGGCGCTGGGATGAATAGGAACCTATAAATTTATCCTCAGCTCAGAGTTCAAGGCTCTTTCTGGATACCACTGTGTTGGTGATCATCAGAGGCCGGCTTGACTCAAAAAAAAAAAAAAAAAAAAAAGAAAAAGAAAAGAAAGAAAGAAAGAAAGAAATTAAAGGTCCACATCTGTACTGCATCAGTATTGAGTCCTGGTGGTCTTTTTTGTTGCTCTTGCAATCTGGTTACAGCACAGCCATGGGGAAACCAAGACAAAAAGGGCATCTGCTTACCTCAGTGACAGACTTGAGAAAGCTGATGCAGAGAACAGGCCTGTATTGGCAGTTTCGTTCCCGCCTGGCTATGACTGCTCATCAGGAGAGAGCAACCAGGTCAGAGTAATTTGAGCAGCACGTGGGTGCCCACACTGGCCGCCATGTGGCAATTGAGCACAAGTGTGGGGACCAAGTAAATCAGTGGCGACTGGTGGGACAGAAAACAAATTGTTGTGGGTGGTATGTCGGGTAGAAGAGACTCCAACGTGCCTAGACAGTACCTGAAGAGCCCTTCCTGGGCAATGCACCAGTGGTATCATTAAGAATGAGATGCCAAGCAAACAAATATGATGTGGAGAGATTTGTTTGGGGGAAGAAAAGGGAAGAGGAATTAGGGCCTGAGTGGGCCATGTAGGTAGAAGAAGAGACAAAGAGAGAGGGGGGTGGGAGGGGGAAGTGGTGCCCCTTAGGCAGAGAGAGGAAAGTTGAGGAAGAGAGAGTGCAAGAGGGAGGGGGCAGTGCCAGGTCGGCCTGTCCTTTTATATCTGCTGCACAACTGAAGTGAGTCTGGCACACATCTGGCAGCAGCAGGCAATGACTTCATAAGGTGCTAAGCAACATAAAGGCAGGCTAGTGGAGCTGCTTATATGCTAACATTCCTCCTTTTCCTATAATTAGAAAAAAATGAGGAACTAGGAAGAGGTGATGAGGAGAAAATGAGGCCATGATGTCAGAGGTTGCTAGGTAACCTAGAGACAAGCTAATGGATACCTTGTGAACTAACACCATCTGTAACTCGATTCTATTCCCATTTGGCAGCCACTTGCAAAGGAAAAATAAATTTTTGTCAATGGCATCTCACTGGGCATATAGACAAACTTAGGAGTTGCTCCCATGCCTATCAATAGATCCCAACACACACACACACACACACACACACACACACACACACACACACACACACAAATTCAATGGTATTTTTATAGAGTTTGTCTTATACTATTTGCTTGGCATTTTATTGTCTTACTTGTCTTCTGTTTCTGTTTTACGGTTTCTGGTTCTGTATTTTTGTGAGGTGTGTGTGTGGTTGTTGTTTTATTCTGCTTCATTAGCTTTTTATTTACCTTTTTGTTTTCTAAAGAGAGAGAAAAAGAAGGCATGGATGGGGAGATAGGGAGGAGGTAGGGGGAGAGAGGAAACTGATCAGAGAATACAGTATGAATTTTCAGTGAAAAATCAGAAGCTAAACAAATATAAGTAAAATTAATCTCTCTGTCTCTGTCTCTGTCTGTCTCTGTCTGTCTCTGTCTCTCTCTCTCTCTCTCTCTCTGTCTCTCTCTCTCTCTCTCTCTCTCTCTCTCTCTCTCTCTCTCTCACACACACACACACACACACACACACACACACACACACACATATGTATATATATGGATAGAGAGAGAGACTCAAATTTGATTATCCTAAATTCTTTTGACACTCCCTAATTAGATTAACATATCAAAGCACCAGGCTCAGGTCTCTCAGTTTCTCTGAAATGCATAACCTCCTGCTGAGAGTTGTTTTGTTCCTGTTCAGATGAACTTCAAAGCAGACCTGAGCGTTGCTCTTAAAAGGGAGTTGATTTATATGATTCTATTTTGCCAACACATACACAGCTTTTATGTCATTCAGTTCAATTCAGTAAATGATTATTGAAAGGCTATTGGTCTCAAAGGGTTGTGAGGGATTCAGAAGTTAACCAGACACAGATTTGACCTTCTAAGTTTATAAGAGAGGGAGGGATGGAGGGAGACACAGACACAGAGACAGAGACAGAGACAGGGAAAGGAAGGAGGGAGAGATGGAGGTAGGAAGAGATCAGAATTCTACACATTAAGTATGGTAATTTGACATATAAATTGAAAACATTTGTCTGTAAGAAAAGAACAGATGAATTTGGTTCAATTTAGTATAACATAGCAGACAATGTAATAAGTTTTTTCCTAGCCTCTAATGTGTTTTCCTCCCCAGGGAAAGGAGAATTTTTCATATAAAAATGGGTAAAATCAATAGAAGAAAACAGTATCAACAAGCCCAACAGAAAACAGTATTTTTTAAAAACTAGATAAAACTAACTTTAAAACAAGAAATTAATCAAGATTTAAAACTTCCTTCAGTATTTATGACTTTATTTCAAGCACTTTTAAAGTGCTTTCTTTAAATTATAACATTCGCAGGTAAATGTGTGAAACTGGAAAAAAAAAAAAAAAAAAAAACACAGAGGGAAGTAACCCTGACCCAGAAAGACTAATGTTGCTCCTTCTCTCTTTTGTGTAGATCTTAGCTTCTAAGCTTTAGGTTTGTGTGTTTAACTTGAAATACATGTAGAATCGAGGAAGCCAGAGGGGGCCTTCAGGGAGAGAAGACAAGTGGTCTTCAGGGAGGAGGACGATGGAGCATGGGGATGTGAAAGCGGAAAGGGGAATACTGTAGAGGTCTGAGTGGAGCAAGACAGATGGGCAGGTAGGGCAGATGAGGGGGTGCTGAATGGAGGGCATAGAGATTGTGTTTAATTAGAATTGGACAGTGGATAATAATCCTCACAGAAGCCATAAGTTAACAAATGAAAAGCCCACTACTCCATGTGGGGCACTTCCCTGTGAATTGTTGGCCGGGGGCGTCTTCAAGACTATACAGACTGTTGTCATTGCTCTGTGTTGCTTCACAGAACTGGAAGGTAAGACCCTATTGTTAGGATTCTGCTTCAGCCTGCCTACCTGTGATGTCATTGCCTACCTGCCATGGGGGCGTGGCCCTGCCCCATATATAAAAGGACAGACCAACTTCACCAGTCCCTCTTACTTGTCACCCCCTTTCTCTCTCATCTCTCTCTTACTTCTCCCTCCTCCTCCTCCTCCTCCTCCTCCTCCTCCTCCTCCTCCTTCTTCTTCTTCTTCTTCTCTCTCTCTCTCTCTCTCTCTCTCTCTCCCTCCTTCCCTCCCTCCCTCCTCCCAGGGGTACCCCTCCCCCCTTTCCTTCTCTTCCCATGATCATTTAATAAATTTTTCTATCTAATATCTGTTGCCTGGCATCTTATTTTCTTATTTTTATTTTTTAAAACCTATAGCTAAAGATATCTCACACTGGTGACAGGACATGGAGAAAATCAAGGTAGTACTGATCATAAATATCCAAAGAATTAATAAACATAATAGTTTCAACAGATATGAGCATAATGAGACATTTAAATTTCTTTGTATTCTGTTTTTCAAAATTTTAAATATTTCTTCTCTCAGAATCTCATATATGTATTGTTAATCCCAAAAATTCAATGACAAAGACAACCAACCCAAATCATCATGGCCACTTAATTAAATTAAGGCAAACTTTATTGTGTACACAGGCTGCCTCTCCCTAAGGTAGGCATTGGATGTAAAATAGATTAGGTGTTTATAGCTCAGGGTAGGAGATTTCCAAATGGGGGATTAGGTGGCAAAATAGGCAGGGTTACAGGAGCAGATCATAATCATAACAAGCTAGTCATAATGACCTCCAGAAACAAAGACATCATTGTAAGGTGGTAGTAACAAGATAGTCATAACAACCTTTTGAAACAAAGGTAGGGTTTCAAGGTGGTTACAACAACTTTTTGAAACAAAAACATAATTGGTGGAACATGCAATACAGAACCATTTGTAGTTAAGGTTCCAAGTGGGGCATAGCCCAGTCCTTGAGAAACAGAGACTTAATCATAAAGAGGAATGAGCCTAGGTCTGCTTTACTATAATATGGCCTTTAGGCCTAAGATGGTTGGTTTAGCAGCACACAATGAGACATGATCACATCCATGGAGGTTTCCTCCCCCTTTTAAAGGAATCCCACCAGAGAGGACCACTCAGACACAATTTATAGCAAACTGAAAGTGTTCCGATCAGCTGGGACTACACTCAGGTACTCAGGACCCAACTGTAGTGTGAGTGTCCAGAGCACAGGGTTTTTGGAGTCAGGAACCAAGTCAGGCTTGACATCTTGCTGGGTAGCTACAGGGAGGATTCTTGCATAAGCAAGCAATTTGATTGACAGATGCTAAGATAAACAGTTATCTGGCAGGTTAACAATAGCTAAGATAAGTTAGCCAGTGCATCTTGACCTTGCGCTCATAGAATAGCATTGGGTAATTTTCCATAGGATCCTCTATCAAGGAGACCAAACTCTAGTTAAACCTGAAATGACCTCAGCACGAATACAAGACAGAGGGACTCTTGCATTGTTCTGCCCTATCACCCCCCAGCTACCCTATGTACCCCAAAACACATCCACCCTCCCAATATAATGTCTTTTTTATTTTTTTAATAACCCCCAAATTTTTTTAATAATGATATTGTAAATTATTATGAGAACCTAGAATTAGGACAAGTTTATTCTAATTGAAAGAATTAGAGGTTTCATGAAACCACACAAACTTGCTTCAGTAGACAACTGAGCATGGTAGATGACTACACAGAGAGACAGCTTTTGGGAGACTAAACTCAGGACCATGCCTAGAAGGACTGAAGCTCAGGGTGCTTTCCTTTCCCATAGTGCTCCACATCCTTTCTCTTGAAAGTTGTTTTCTACGAAAGTATTTGTGATTCTGCTTGTATGATTCGGGCTTTGGATTCTGTTGTTTCACTATGTTGTTTTTGTGAGGTTTTGTTTCATTATTTGGTTGTTTGTTAGTTGGTTGATTGGTTGGTTGTTGGTTGATTTCTGGTTGTTGTTTTCTACAAGGAAAAGTAGAATCTCCTAGAACCTAGTATGTGTTCTATTCTCATGAGGGAAAAATAGTTTCAATCCTTTACAAAAACAATATTCTGACAGAACTGCCTAGAGAAAGGGAAGCTTTTCCTTCTATCCAGCAAATGTGGTGTCGCTATTACAGGAAAGCGGAAGATGAACCTAGTGAAGGCCTATCCTTCATTTAGTCAATAAAAACATCCTCCCACCTTTTCCACCCACACTAAACAATCGATGGGAATGAAATTTTAGCCCACACAGACCAAAACCCGGAAAGTTAAAGCAAGAAAGACACTAGAAAAGGATTTGATATAAAAATCCTAATCTTATTTATTATGTTTCCCCTTCATAAAAGCATTTTATAAAAAGCATTTCACATTACACAGAGATTAGTGGGCCCGACATTTTTACTTTCAAAACACAGAGCCAGACTTTGAAGACTCAGAAATAAAATAGAATATAAAATGTCTCAACACTTTTAAAACTGACTACACACAGAAATTATTACATTTCACGTATCAAGTTAAATAACATTATTGAAACTAATTTTACATTCATTTATACATTGTTTAATGTAGCAGCTAGGAATTTTTAAATTACATAAATCAGATTACATTTCTGACAGACAGCACTGGTTTAAGAAATGTACCTTCGGGAGGGAGGGAGGAATGGGAGGATACAGGGGATGGGATAACAATTGAGATGTAATATGAATAAATTAATAAAATTTATATATATAAAAGAAATGTACCTTCTCGAAGCCTCATTTCTACTTTGCTAAAAGGGAGAAAACAATCATTATGCTGCCTAATGTGAGGGCTAAAGTTATATTTAAGTTTAAATTACTGTGCTTAAGAGATCTATAAAACAAGCCAGGCTCGGTGTTGTACACCCTTAATCCCAGTACTCAGGGAGGCAGAGGCAGGTGGATTGCTGGGAGTTTGAGGCCAGCCTGGTCTACAAAGTGAGTCCAGGACAGCCAGGGCTACACACAGAGACCTTGTCTAGAAAAACCAGAGAGAGGGGGCAGGGGCTATCTATAAAACAAAGTGCCTCTAACCTGTGAGCCCCACTTGCCTGGAGACAGATGAACTTCTGGAGTCCTGGGGGCTGTTAATATAAGCTAACAAGCCATGTGTTTTCACTTCTATAAATGAAGTTGGTTGCCCCACCTGCACAGGATGTGCTCATTCACACATAGGTGGGAGGTGCATGGGCAGGAAGGATGTAGGCTTGTGGGTTTTGTCTTTATAAGCAACTGATTAAAAATTCAACACCATCTCTGGGAATCCCGGATATGGAATTGGCCAGTGTCCATTTTCCTGGCCAGTATTTAATAAAGTTTGTTTCATATTTAGCTCAACATTTGTGATACTGGTCTTATTCTCACCCAGTGGGACTAACACTCTTTACTGATTTGTTCCCAAGATAAATGACCTAAGGGCTAGCAACACGGCTCAGTTGATAAAGTGCTTGCTGGCAAACATAAGAATCCAAGTTCAAAACCCCAGAACCCAAGTACAGCTGTGCACTGTAATGCCTATGCTCCTGCAAGAAGATGTGAGGTAAAGACAGGCCCCAAAGCTTGAGAGCCAGTTAGCCTGGCTAACTCAGCAGCAAACAGAAAGGTAAAAAGCAAAGACTAACATCCAAGGTTGCCCCCTGACACACACGCAAAAGACCTAATGTGTAGATATTTTTAAAATGTTCACGAACAGTTACATAATATAAACATAATAATACTTTTCTGAAGTATTATATAGGATCTAAGTAAAAAGTAACTGTTAGGCCTGAAGGAAAACTCCAAGCATCCCAAAAGGCCAGGCCCATTGACTTGGTCCAAAATGACAGTTTTTGCTCAGCCCGTTTGGACTATATGAAAAGGACTTCTGTTTGACCCAGTCTTCCCTGCTCTGGTGGGTGAGGCATCTGGCCCCCATGTTGAGGTTGACTTGTACCTATTCTGCATACCAAAGCCAAAGCTAGCCCCACTCTCCCCTGGTCCCTAGTCACAAGTACTTAAGCATTTCAAAGTCCGCCTTAGCCTCCTGGGCCTTCTCACCTCCCCACTTCCCCTCCACTATGCCAGCCTCCAGGCTGTTCCAGGCCACAGCTCACTCCCCCCTATGGACTCTCTGTAAGCACAAGGCTTCTCCCCTGCCCCTGGCCCTGCTATTCTTTCTCTTGCTATCTTACGCTATTCTGCTATTCTGACTTCTCTTCCTGCCAATATCTACCAAGAAATAGTCCTGGCCATGTCCAGTCTGCTTCTCGCTCTATCTGCTCTGAACTCCTCCAGATGTCTCCGAATGTTCTGTCTCCCTCTTACTCACAATAACTCCCCCCGTGCCTTGCCCTTACTCACAATAACTCCCCCCATGCCCTTACTCACAATAACTCCCCCCATGCCCTTACTCACAATAACTGCCCCCATGCCCTTACTCACAATAACTCCCCCCCATGCCCTTACTCACAATAACTCCCCCCCATGCCCTTACTCACAATAACTCCCCCCATGCCCTTACTCACAATAACTCCCCATGCCCTTACTCACAATAACTCCCCCCATGCCTTACTCACATAACTCCCCCATGCCCTTACTCACAATAACTCCCCCATGCCCTTACTCACATAACTCCCCATGCCCTTACTCACAATAACTTCCCCCATGCCTTACTCACAATAACTCCCCCACATGCCCTACTACACATAACTCCCCCCATGCCCTTACTCACAATAACTCCCCCATGCCCTTACTCACAATAACTCCCCCATGCCCTTACTCACAATAACTTTCCTCATGCCCTTAAATCACAATAAACTAACTTCCACCCCCCATTGCCCTTACTCACAATAACTCCCCCATGCCCTTACTCACAATAACTAACTCCCCCCCATGCCCTTACTCACAATAACTTCCCCAACTCCCCCCATGCTAACCCCCAATATCATCTCGGTGGTTTCTTTACTGCACTCTTGTTCACAGTAAATATAAAAAAATAATAATAGCACTTCCTAACATAAAAGCTGAGAATGAAAGGACTTCAGCCATTCTGCCACTGAACTCCAATGCACCAAAGAATACTAAGCAATGAGACCCTTTCTCTCCAAGACCATCAATGTGGCTCCTTTTGTATAAATTGAAATGCTAAGCACAGGAAACCCTGTGACAGGCTTCCTGATAGATGAACCCCTGTGAGAGCAAGATGCTAACCTTTGTAAGCAAGCTCAGGGGATGGAGCAAGTACCACTCTATCCTCACAGGCAGCCTGTCTTGGACTATGAGAGGCTGTGATGCTAGCATCCATATAACTGGTGCTCTTATCTGGCATCTGCAGTAAACAGCAATATCATCTAGACCCAGGGTTTATAATAACTGCTAAGAGTCAACACACTAGCAATTTTCTCACGATAATCTAGATATAAAATCTGTGCCTAAGTTAGAAGAAGCTGATGATATTTCTAAAACAGAAATTTCTTCCTATGTTCAACTTTTCCTGCAATTGCACCGGACTTTCCAGGAAGTTCAAAAAGGGATAGAAGACCCAAGACTATGAGGGTGAGGTGGGCAAAGGATAAAAGTATACAAAGTATGAAAGTATACCAAGTCAGCTTACATTCAAAGCAAAGGTGCCTTCAGAATCTCTACCAGCTGTGATAGGTTATCAAACTGGACAGAAATCAAAGAAGCAATTTTAAAAAGAAAAAAAAGTTATTTAAACCTTTTAATTGACACCTAAAATAGAACATTTTGCTGGTGCATAGTGTGATATTTCAGTACATGTGTTCAATACGCAGTTGGCATATCTCCTACCTCACACAATTATCACTTCTTGGCATTCTCAAAATTCCTTTACACTGGCCATATTGACATATACAATCAACTGTTGTCAACCACCTTGTCCTCCTGGGTTACAAAATATTAGAACTAATTTCTTCCTATTCAACAGCAGCTGATACCTGTTAATCATCCTCTCTCTATAGAGAACAGACTTAAAGTAGTCAAAGATAACCACCATCTAAAGCAGGGCACTTGAGTCAGTAAACCATCTACACACATCATAAGCTGGCTCAGTGTGCCACTCTTGGCAGCTCGCATTCTGAAAGCATCAACAATGTTGTAGTTTCCCCAAACACGTCAAGCCTCAGAACTTGCATTTATCTGCCAAAACGTGCTTCTACCTCAGTCCTTCAGACATGGATGAGCAACCCCTCTGTTACCATTCTCTTTATGAAGCACCCTAAGACTCTCAAGCCTATATAAGAAAAGTATGATTCTTCTATATTGGAGCTGTCTCTGTTTGTAGGTGGCTCTCTATTTGACTAAGCTCTCCTAACCCCGTGTCTTAATATAGCTCAGTCTATTAGAGGCAAGCTTTGCTTGTATATCCAGACAGGGGGACTTCTATCAGAGGGATATGTTTTGCCTTTCTCTGCCTCTTTTCACATCAGTCCTCCCTGTTGGCGTGCACTAGAATAAACTGGGCAGCTGCAAGATCCTCTTTTCCTCAGGATCTGCATACAGGATGAAAGAGTATGCATGATCTCTCTGTTATGCACCGGAGGGGCCTGGCTCCTTGGTCTGCCATTTTCTCGGGCCACCCAGGCACTGAAGAAAAGAATGTACTAACACAGTAATTTATATTACCTCAGGGACACTCTCTAAGTAACTTTACAGTCATTATGAAGCATCATTGTATCTTTAGCTACTAGACCCTAGGTTCATGTCAATCAATTTCAAATAAAGGAAAAAGGAAAAATAATTGTTTATTAGTCTCCTAAAATACCTATGTAGTCCCTGGACATTTAATAAATAATTGGATAAGAATTCAATGCCAGAGCTAGAATTTTTAAAAATAGCCAACCCAGAAAAAAAACATAAACTGCTTAAAGATGAACACTTCAAATGCAGGGGACACCAAAGTCACACTAAGAGTGCCTTTCCTGAAGAAAAGACACGGGTAGGAACAACAGGCTTACTTGTTAACACACTCTCTTCCCTGTTGATCCTCCTCCTTATGCAGAAGAATAAGCTAATTTCTTTGTGTTTCCTGATTTAGCACCCTATAGCACACATATTTCCTTAATTAATTATTAATAGCCTGTGCACATTTGCAGGATCATCCTGGAGAGACAGCACAGATAAACACTAAAAGGTTTCACTGTGCCAGCCAGACACAGAGATCAAGGAAACCATAATTTGTGTAATGCAATATTTCTAGCAGCGATGTTATGGAGCCGCGGTAGATTCCGGGAATTGAAGTGGCTGGCTCACATCCCCCCAAGTCTCAGTCCTCATTTACAAAAGGAAGCTAATGAAACAGTTTGCTGTGCAGTTATTTCTGTGAGCCAAAAGAGCTCAACTCACATGAAGACAGTGGTCCATCCTGCCACATAGGAAGTGTGAGACACCTCACTGGGGCTAACGCAGCAACAGGAGCTTAATGTCCACACACAGAAGCATGACAAGGCATCGTGGCTTTTTTTTTTTTTTTAATTCTGCAAATGAAGGGAACTGATAATTTAATAGTCTCTCAAGCTAAACTGAAAAAGTGTATCTTTTACTGTAGCCACAATTATGGGGAACCCACTAGAGATGACCACTCAGACACAGTTTACAGCCAATTGAAATTCTTTATTCCAGCTGGTTGATACCACACTCAATGTATTCGGGGCCCAAGTGTAGCACCAGGTATCCAGAGAGAATGATATCTGAAGGCAAAAGCCCCGCCCTGGCATCTAACTCACTAGCTGCAGTGAGGAAGAGGGTTTCATGCAAGCAAGCGGTTTAACAGGAGCTACGCGGGCTGCAGCATCTTGACCTCGGCTTTCTCAGGTTGGATAATTTTCCGCAGGGCTTCTCATTGAGGAATTCAAAGTCTAGTCAAGCCTAAAATGGACTGTTCATCAAGAGAGAGGGGACCTCTGCACTGTCACATTTCTCACTGGTCTATCAGCATGAGTCAAGTCATTGACTTTTCCTGTTCTGGGGAGTCACAGTGGCTCCTGAGGACCAGTAGCTTAGCTGAGTTTATTCTCTGTTTGAAATAATTGGCCATGCAGTTGAGAAGGCAGAGTCCCAGAATCAGCCCGATCAGCAGATCAGCATAAGAGTCAATGGTCCGGGTAATGCTGACAGTAAGGTGGTCAGCCTCGGGGCCCAGGTAAACAGAGACTGATGCCAATTATCTAGTCCTTTCTTCCCTTTCTTCGAGGATCACCCTGACTAAAGCCAAGCTTTCCCTAATTACCCTGATTAGTTGACATAGAAATAGCAGGCTTTTCCTAAAGCCATACATATCCTTTATGACTCAAGAAAAGATCTGAGCCTCTTTGTTTTTATAGAACTACTTCTGCTAAAGAGTCTATGCGCTCTTTGTGGTCTGGATTTAAAGTCTTCTGATATCCCTAAGTTTGTGGTCCACTTGTGCACAGGTTTACTTAGGTCTGAGATAGGAGATGGCAGGATTCCCTTCACAGTCTGATCCATGGTATTGTGAGCTTCCTGCAAAGTCTGCAAGGACTTGAGAAAGAAGATGGGAGATGGTCTCCCAAATGTGACTTCAAAAAGAGTAAGGCGCTCCCTGTAAGGAGCACATCCTCCCTGTAGGGAGCACATCCTCCCTGTAAGGAGCACATCAGGCCCTGAGAATGGCAAAAGAGGGAGAAGTTGATCCATTTTTGCCAATCTCTAGGACTAATTTGGTCAGAGTCAGAGTCATCCTTTCTACCTGACCTGAGCTCTGTGGCCTATACATGCAATGTAATTTCCAATTAATATTTAATACCTTTGTCAGATTTTGAGTCAGCTTGGTGGTGAGAGCTCAGCCATTGTCAGACCTCAAAGCTAGGAGCAGTCTCAATCTAGGAATTATTTCCTAAAGATGTTTCTTAATAATTATTGGAGCACTCTGTCTGGATGGAGGAGGATTCCACCCATTCTGAGAAGTTTAGATGAGCCTCTGTCTGAGACTCTGTATCCCAGGCCTTGGAGGGTTTCTAAAAGGCCTTCTGTCCCTGCCAACATTCCTCCTCAGTAGTCAAAGACATGAGGAGGTCAGCTACATACTGGGGCTGGGTGTTTTGTGGGTTTTAAAAATAAATTCCAACAGACACGTACTCAGGACTTCATCAAACAATGTTGGTGAGTTTTTGAACATTTGTGGCAACAGAGATCATGTTAGTTGACTGGTTCATCAACTCTCTGGGTTAGTCCATTCAAAGCCAAATATGGATTGGCAGACCAGAGCCAGTGGGAGTTAGAAAAAAGCATCTTTTACATTTCATAGCATATAGGTTTTCCTTTCAGAGGGCTGCCAAGCTTAGGAGGATGTAAGGGCTCAGCACTGTAGAATGGATCATTTCCACCTATTTGTTGTCTTCTCTTAAATCCTTGCACCAGTTGGAAGTCTCAAATATGAAACTTCAGGACAAAAAGCAAGGGAGTGTTCCTTGGGGAGTGGCAGGGACAAGAATTCCTGCCTCCTTCAGTCAGTGTGTTTGACGATCCTCTGGTTGACCTCCCAGCTCATGGAGTATTGTTTAACCCATACCAATGTTCCAGAAATTAACAACTGAGGTATAATGGATGGCCGTGTGCTGCTAATCATGGTGGGTTCCCCTCAGCCCACACATCAGAGAACCTTGCTTTAGTCCTTGTGGATAGCTTGAGGGTTGCTCTTCCTTCTGTGGATGCATCCTCAGATAGAGGACTTGGCTCAAGTCCAGAGTTAGACTAGCTAGGTTCCCTGCTGGATGCAACCCTGGATATGAGTTTTTGTAATAAGTCTCTTCCAATCAATTGGTATGGACAGTTCAACATAACCAGGAAAGAAAATAATAAATCTCTGTACTTGTCCTAAGTCTACAATCCAGGAGGTCCTTGGACTGCTATCTTCCTGGAGGTAAGGAGTCCAAGGAATTCTGTGACTACGGAGTGGGCTCCTCTGGTGACTATTAGAATGCTAATGGGTTTGTCCTCTGTTCTTGCTGACATTCTGGACTCCCAAGGGCTAAGTTATCCCTCTCCTGGTCAGGCTCAGCCAGCTGGAGGGTAGGATGGCTCTTCTCTTTTTCTTTCTGCTTGGACATTCACTCTTCCAATGACTCTTCTGCTTACAACATGCACTGTGGTCCTTCTCTGGTCACTTTCTTCCCATTTCTCCTGGTCTATTCCCCACCTCACCCCCATTTCTCCTGGTCTGTTTCCCACCCCACCCCACCCCCATTTCTCTCTGGTCTGCCTCCCTAATGGCAATACCCATGGTATGGCAGAGCTTATTTCCCTGTCTGTTTTCAGCTAAATCTTGGCTGTTGTAAACTTTCTGAACACTTTCCAAGAGTTGAGACCTATTCATCATTTCAGATCCCTCCAATTTCTGGAGCTTTCTCCTTAAGTCTGGGGCCAACTACATGACAATGGCAATATTAATAGTTCATGCTTTAGAGGGGGTCCTCGGGCAGCTCACATTGCCCCCTCCCCTGCCCCGAATCACAAGGGCAAGTGACAGACTAATTTAGAAAGACAGAGTAAAACAGTGCAAACAAGAACAATTAACAGCGACCAGAGAAATAACAGGCACTCACAAAATTCATTCATTCACCCAGCTAAGCAGGGAGCTCTGGTGACATCTCACACAGACTCTGAACACAGGATCTGCATTGCATCCACCTTCCTTTCTTGAGTCCTAATCAGATGACACCTTACACACACACAACAACAACAACAGAAACACTTCTGGAGATGCTCAGATCAGATGGCTTTCAGTTAGCTTTTTTGAGTGGCCATGTCATGATGCCTTCAGAGCACTCTGCAGCAATTGGACAGAGAAGGTTTTCCTGGGGCCCTGCAACATTTCAGGGTTCACCCCCCCCCCTAAGAGTTTTCTCCTGCTGATGCACTCTTCCAGACACCTGGAGGTCTCAAGATACCGAAGTCTCAGGAGGCTCAGTGGGACCACAAAATGTTACAGGGAGCCCACTAGAGATGACCACTAAGGCACAGTTTAAGCCAACTGAAAGTCTTTATTCCAGCTAGCTGGGACTACACTCGGGTTCCTGGGACCAGACGCAGCATGAGTATCCAGAGTAATGAGTGTTTGATGGGGGAAAAAAAATCACATCTTGCATTTCACTTGAGAGCTGTGGCGCAGGGGGACTCTGCTTAAACAAGTAGTTTAACGGAACCTAAGAGAAATGGCGAGCTGGAGTTGGGGTTCTGAGCAAGCAAGCAATTTAACAGAAGCTAAGTAGTTAGTCAGGTAAGGGTTCTGAGCAAGCAAGCAGTGTAACAGAGAAGCTAAGGTAAGCGGTTAGCTTGAAGAAAGGTCAGCACAAGTAGGCAGTTTAATGGAGTCTAAGATAAACTGGGCAGGGTATCTTGACCTCAGGTTCCTAGAATAAAGTTGGGTATTTCCCATGGAGCTTCTCGTGATGATTAAATTCTAGTCAAGCCTTAAATGACTCAGGAAGATGGGTGAGCCTCTGCATTATGTGCCCTGTTGTACTACCCCCATAACCTATTTTTCAAAATGTATGCTTATAATTTCATATGCTTTAAACATTTCTATCATCTTTCTGGCCATTTCTATCCCTTCTCGTGGCATACGCCCTTCTTCTATGATGACCAGGTGAGTCATGAGCGACCCTGTTCAGCTGGGTTGTAGCTGGAACCAACTGTAAATTAGTTTATACTTCTCGCTTATCCATGATATCTGGTTAGTTTAAAATTTGCCTCTTTCTCATGCTAAATGGATCCAAAATCTCTTGGATCTTCTGGAAGAAGAAATCGCAGTTCCTTTCTCTAAAGCTAGTTCTTGATTTGTAGCCTATAGCTGGCACTTAAAATGTCTGCAAGCTGTCATCCCTAAGATATGTCCTTAATTTATAAACACCTGTCTTCTAACCCATCCATAAGTTAAAAATTAAAATGTGCTTGCAAATTTATGTATCTTCCCACACACCTGAGAAAAAAGTAATAAAGAATTCATACTTGAACAAACCAAAGCTGGTGCCTTAACCAAATACTTCCCCA
Organism: Acomys russatus; assembly: GCF_903995435.1. Taxonomy (NCBI): domain Eukaryota; kingdom Metazoa; phylum Chordata; class Mammalia; order Rodentia; family Muridae; genus Acomys; species Acomys russatus. The sequence goes on along the minus strand of NC_067148.1, from coordinate 59,963,141 downwards.
TCAAAATTCTAACCAGAAGAAAATGTAAAAAAGCACATATGTATCATATACATTTATATTCAAAGTCTCAGAATTCAAGCAAGAGTGCTTTCTCTCCTCACTATTAGAAGAAAGTATATACATACACACAGACACACACATATGTGATCTTTTCAAAGATTAGCCATTGTGTGCAAAGGCTCTACATTAACACAAGTTTATCAAATTACTAAAAATTTGTTTTTTCGTCATTTGTGCATATGTGTTTGTAAATCTGTATGTGTATAAGTAAAATATGTGTGTCCATGTGTGCATATGTATGTGGAAGCCAGAAGTCAATCTCAGATGTCCTGCTCCATCACAGCTTGCTGGTTTGGCTGTACTGACCGGCCAGCCAGCTCAGGGACTCTCCTGGCCATGCATCATGAGCACTAAGACTACAGGCATTGTCCATCCACCAATGATGCCAAGCATTTCCACAGCTTCTAGTGATCCAGAGTCAGGTCCTCAGCTTGTGGGGCATTTGATTAACTGAGCCATCTCTTCAGCCCTAGAAACTAGTTCTTATAAAGCCTCACACCTCTGCCTATTTGCCAATTTGAAAAATCCCTTTTATCTTAATTTTCTTATGCTATTTAGCAATATACACATACACACTACCAGCATAATTGTTCATGAGGAAGGTATAGGACTTTGATTTTTTTAAAGAATTTTTTGTTAGAATTTCAGTTATAATTCTTTTTAAAGATAATTTTATATTGTTTTTATTTTGAGAAACTATGTTTCTTGGAGAAAAGATACTATACCACTACCTCTAAAGTTTAAGTTCTATAGTCTTTTTAAAAATTTTTTATTAATTTATTCTTGTTACATCTCAATGGTTATCCCATCCCTTGTATCCTCCCATTCTTCCCTCCCTCCCATTTTCCCCTTATTCCCCTCCCCTATGACTGCTCCTGAGGGGGGATATCCTCCCCCTGTATATGCTCATAGGGTATCAAGTCTCTTCTTGGTAACCTGCTGTCCTTCCTCTGAGTGCCACCAGGCCTCCCCCTCCAGGGGACATGGTCAAATATGAGGCACCAGAGTTCATGTGAAAGTCATACCCCACTCAACTGTGGAGAATGTTCTGCCTACTGGGACTCTAGATGAGAGAAGCATGGGAGAATAGCAAAGTAGAAGGATCCAGAGGGTCCTAGAAACCTACAAGTAGAACCTGATAGGCAGATTTGGGCCCAGGGGTCCCGCACAAACTAAGTTCTATAGTCTTAACATGTAAGTCCATTTGGATGTGAAATTTATTTTTAAAGCACACACATATATGTAGAACTAAAATAAACAAATTCGCTTTATAAGCAATATTTTTAATTGGTAAACCACAGAAGAAAGTATATTATTAGGTAAAAAATTCCAATGAACATCTGCAATAGTTTTACAGCACATTTATATTCTTATTCTACGTGTATAACTGGTTCTAAACCCTACATGTGAGCAGACAGGATGCTTGAAATCTTTCACCACACTCTGAAAATATAACATTAAAACCAACTATGCTAATAAATCCTCCATAACCCTGAAACCTTGAAGGTCACATATAGTTTATTTTCTCAAATCTGGCATACTAAAAATAAATCACAGGTATATTTCCCACCTGGAATTTAATTGCCCTCTGGAGATCAGCAGCTACATTCAGAGGGTGTCATTTAGCAACCGAAGGGAACAGAAACAGGACTTCAACTATTTGCATTGCTTCCTTCTAACAAGAGCTCTCAGGCCGACTCAGTGCCCCTCCCCCATCCCATAGGGAAAGGTCACAGTCTGTCATTAGAAGCTTGAGTGAGAAATGGCAATGTGAACATTTTTTTTAATGATATAAGTTGAAGGAGCCTAAAACAAACAACATATTGACATTTAGAGTAGGAATTTATAAAATAGAGGTCACTGTGGCATAGCACGGGCATGTTACTCATTGCAGGGTTTTCATTCACTTACAGAAGATTTGGGTTGCAAGTAGCAGTAAAGGCCACTCTGTCTGACTATCACCTTATTCAGGATAGTCTGTGTTCAAATAAATCATTATTGTAATCAGTAAAAAAGGCAAGTCTTTATCATTGAAATTTAATCTTCAGCTATGCATTGGTTAACATCACCCTTATTTTATTTGAACCTAAGAAAACTATATTGTGGTGTTTGTTTTATTTGTGTTTTTGTACGCAAATGTTCATATTCATATGTATATGTACATGTGTGTGCAGATACATGTGCCTGTGGCGGCCACAGATCAGTGCTAGGTGTTTTCCTTAATCATTCTTGTCCTTGTATTTCAAGACAGTATCTCTCACTGATTGACTGAGATTGCTGGCCAGCAACAGCTGGCCAGGGATCCTCCTGTCTCCGTATGTTCAGATATGGGGTTACTGGAATGCACGACAGCAGTTGGCTTTTTGCATCAGCTTTGCTCATCTTAACTCACATCCTTGTGCACATGTGGCGAGCACTTTCCTAGCTGTCTTCTCCCTGTCTTCACTGTCTTCATGAGGCAGAGTGCCACTACGTAGCATAAGAAGCTGTCAAACCCATGATTGGCTTGCTGCAGCTTCTTGAGTGCAGAAACTAGAGATGGGTACTTTCACGTCCAGCTATATTCCCTCTTGTTATTATTTTCAATTAACCGCCTCCCCAGATATAAAGAGTTGATTAATGATTTTTAGGTGCAAGCATCTTTCTAGGATGTAAAATGGTAGCAATTCTAGGATTGCAGAAGTGGTATACACTATGATAATCCAAGACATCATGCACACTGGACTCACAATTATGGGTAACAACATTGCCCATATTCTTTAAAAGGCAAAGGAGTCTTTTTGGGCTTCCTTTGATTTGATAAGTATTTGCTTTGACCTTGATTCCAGACACATGTGTGCCAAGCACCTGTGTGAGAAAGGAAAAAAATTAAAAATGATATTCAATACTAAAGAACTTATTCAAACCCAAGACGACTGACACCCATAGTGAGGAAAATCCAAGCAGGACACTAGGTGGTTAGAGGGCCACAGGGCACCTGCAGCCATTCAACTAAGAAGCTAGTGCCTCTGTCCTGAGTTTAGGAGGTGGGAAGGACGGTTATCAAGTTGAAAAGAAGGTAAAAGAAACATTCTTCTCTTATACAGTATTTGTGAGTCTTTTTTAGGTCAAGAACTGATTTTTCAATATCACATGGTCTAGTCAACCAGCTACTTTTACACTTGAGCTCAGCATTTGTTTAAGCATCTCCTCGTTAATCTTTGCAATGCCTTGTAAACATGATAAAAAGATAAATATTGTGTTGACTTTCTACAGAGAACGCAGAGGCATGAATAAAGTGGCTTGCTCAAAACGACCCTCCTGAAGTCATCATAAACAATAGCAGTCACATAGGGTCACATAAACCTCAGCTTTTAATATTACAACAAACGTTATTTGTCTAGAAGAGCAACAAGCACAGGACTGAGAATTCTGCATATGACACTAAGGCCTACAACTTCAACAAGACTGTTGTGCTTTCTTGTTTTCCAAATGATGCAGTCACATGAGAAACTCTAAAATTCCAGGACTGTATCTTCATGGGTAGGTCCCAATGTGTGGCATTAAAATGTGCTGTTGCTTGAATACGGCAAAATTTCAAGAATCTGTCCAAAACATCCGAATTAAATGCCCCATCAAGTTTTGAGGGCCTACAATTTTTAATCACACACTTCTCTTTAACATATTTTCCTTTTTAAATATCCAAACTAAATTTCCTGAGCTGTGATCGAGTGTCTGGGCTTCCCAACAAGATTACTCTGTAGGAAAAAAAGCACTCAGAAGGCATTTGCAGCTACAGAACCAAAAAGCACTAAAGCCACAATATTTATCTTATTTCATAGCTGAAGTCATAACAAAAGCACCCAAATGGGGAAGAAAACGATAAAATATTAACACAAAGAGGTTTGAGACTCATGGTCTGAGAATTCAGGCAAAAGTGTTTTCTCTTCTCACTATTACAGGAACATTATATTTACAGTTGTATTGTGACAGATTACCTCCTCCTGTATCTCAGTCCATGAATTAATTCTTTGCTAAATATATTTAGTCATCTCTTTTTCCTGTTTACTCACTAAAACCCATTTAAGTCCCCATCTTCAACCCCAGCGGTAAATTTTCTACATAAAACATTCCTCCTGCTTTAAAAAAAAAGAAAGAGAGAAGAAGAAAAAAATGGACAAAGTACTCAAAGAGACAGGTCACATTGTAGAGGAATTTTGACTTGGAACATGGCTGCTCTGGCAAGAGATCACACCCAAAGACCTTCTAGGTCTGTGTGATCCAGCTACAACAGATGCACCTTTAATCCCAGGAGACAGAGGCAAGCAGATCGTTGAGTTCAAGGCCAGCCTGGTATATAACACGTTTCAGGAAAGAAAAGCTGTGTCCAGGTGTGGTGGTACACGCCTTTAATCCCAGCACTCAGGAGACAGAGGCATGCAGATCTCTGAGTTCTGGTCTAGTGCTCCCAGGTTGGGTCACTGAGTTAAGAGGCAATGCAGGGAGCTGAGTTTGTGGTGGTTCATTTCCTGGGGTTTAGATGCAGTTTTACCAGGAGACTTTTACAGAGAGCTTTGAAGAGAGAACAGGCTAGACACAGGTGGAGACAGAACGAGTCAGAGAATGAGAAGGAGCCAGATTAGAACAGATTGCTGGAATTAGATTGAGACCAAGCAGAGTGATTCAGTCAGAGGCCAAGAGAGAAGCCAGATTGAATCAGTCATCTAGGAGAGGAGTTTGGCCCACAACAACCGAGCTGAACCAGCCAGCCAGAGCTCAGAAAGAACAAGAAAGGGTGAGCTTACTCAGCAGTGTCTCAGAGGCTTGAATTTCCTGACATCTTATAAATGTTCTCATCTGACCATTTGGCCACTTCTAAGCCTACTTGTAGCATCTCTATAAAATATGCCTTCCCTTTTCAATGGCCCTGTCTTTCTTTTCCCTCTCACCAGTCATGTGCTGTTGCTACTCACAGAGACATTTTTTTTTCCCTACCATCACTTGTTATCTCATTGCTTTGAAGCCAGAATCATGATGCTAAGTCCTTCTGGCTCCTAGCCTAATATCAAGCTACCCTAGAAGCCTAAGTTCTCTTGGACTCCTGAAGGATGCTGTGTTCACCTTTACACCTAAAAGGCATCTTACTAGGCACCTAGTTGCTTGTGAATCTCTTGGTGGCTTATAGGTAAGGACTGCATCTACCCCTTCCCGTCCTAGACTACATGTCTACATGCTGAGTGAATCCCCGCATCCTGCACCACACTCTTCCTAATATCACCCCAGACATTCCCTAATTTTATTCCTAGGACCTTTACGATCTCATTACCAACCATCCTTGCTTCCCGGATTCCTTCATCACTTAACCCTCCACACAACGCTGCATCTCCTCTCACATGCTTCTCACTCCTCAGATTCCCCCACTATTTCTCCCTTTCTCCAAAGCCCTTATCCCGGTGCTATAAACTTGAGGGATATTCAAGAAATATGTATGATAATGAGAAGAGCCCATCAAGTCTCAGGGTCAGTCCTCAGGTTCTAAGGCTGACCTGATTCAGTAGCACACCTCAGTCAAGGCTCTTAGCCAGTGTGAATACAAACGTCTTTTTACCAATTAGAGATTTCCCATTGAATGCCTCTTTACTTTCTTTTCTCTCCCTATTTTTGGGATTGTCAGAAACATAGTAAATAGCAGCCAGGTTTCACCAGCATTAATATAATCACAGCTCAATGTAATTATAAACTTCATAGACCCACATTCTTTGTTTCTTAGGAAGTTGAAGGGGTCAAATGTGGAAGGTGTAGAATGAAGGAAGATGAAGGTTAGAGGGAGAGTCAATCAAAACTAAGGAAATATAAATTTTTATTATTATTTAAAGTTATATATTTAAATTTTTGAGGATTTTTAATTAAAATGCCCTGAATAGTTCATGTGAGAATCTCAGTGCTAGAAGTGGGATCCCCCCAACCCCATGAACTGCTGGCCAGAGCGCCTTTCAGGGGTTCCCCAACAATAAGCTGTTGCCATCACTCTTGGTTACCCACAGCAGCCAGATGACAGTACTATATTGCTGAGGACACCATACACTATAGAAACAGAGCAAAGAAAAATCAAGTTAGAACCTTCCTCTTGAAGGCTAGCTTTCATAGTTCCAGAAGGTGTGATATAGGGTGCTTTGGTCAAAAAGTGACTGGCAGTCTTTCTCAACTGTGAACTCTCTGTACTACAATTATGACCTGGCACAAGACGGGCAGAAATTTTGGAGTTTCATTTGAAACCTTTTCTTAGGGTAGGGACATATGTCTAAAACTTTAAACCTGGTCAAAAGTTGATGGTTAGGGGAGTTACAGGCCCTAGAAGAAAGCGCACGTTGATGGAGTCTTGCTAAACAGGCATGTACCCACACTGCCTTGTAAACATTTGTGCCAATATCCATAGACTAGATTAGTGCTGTTCTCAGCCAGAGTCAGAGAGCCACGGCTAATGTAGAGGCCTGCAACTGGTCAAAGTGCTGGGAATAACTGACCCCTGGGTGTTCAGGTCTAAGCAAGATGTATGTATCACCACGTCGAAGGCCCATGGAACATCATGGAAGAGAGAGTGAAAAGACTGCAAGAGATGAAGAGCAGTACTGTGTAACACTAGCTTCTGGGGCAGATACCATGCTGAGCACATAACAGTTGCAGCTACCTAGACAAGACCTGCATGTGCACTCACATGTGTAAGTGTGCACACACACATATACACACATCCACACACATCCACACATGCTCACACACATACACATCAGCACATCCGCAAATGCACATCTACACACTCATGTATACACAAACATATACATGTGCACACACACATGCATGCACACACATCCACACATGCACACACATGTACACATCAACATATCCACAAATGCACATCCACACACACATATATACACAAACATAGACATGTGCACACACACATGTACATACACATGCATGCATACACATCCACACATCCACACATGCACACACACATGTATACATCAACACATCCACAAATGCACATCCAAACACACATACATACACAACTATACATGTGCACACACACACACACAGACACACAGACAGACACACACAGTAACAGAGAGGAGCAGGATGAGGACTAGTTGAGAAGAAAAAAAAGTGATCAGAAGTGGGAGAAGAATAAGAAGATAATGGTGACCATAATCAGAGTATATTTTATACATGTACATAATTATAAAAAGTTAATAAGAATAAAAAGAAAAGCAAGAAAAAGAAGAAAGCTTGATACTTAGTCACTAAACATCCTAGACCTGTGTGTCACAAGCCCTTTGGAGACTCGATAGATTCTACAGGGAGTGCCAAAGACCATTCCATCAGAAAACACAGAGATATATGTTACGATTCATAACATTAGCAAAATTACAGTCATGAATTAGCAATGAAAATAATTCTATAGCATAAGGAGCATTAAAGGGTCGCAGCATTATGAAGGCGGAGAACCACTGTCCTACATTATATTGTCTGCACGTTTTCCTTTTCCCTGTTTGTGTTAGGATCCACTGTGGGATAGCCTACAGCTATTCTTGAAATCCCACGGATGATGGAATACTGTGTGACTTGCCTTCATTACTAGAGTCTGATATAATCAAAGTGTGTCTCCTCTTAACTGTAAGTAAGCATTGCCTCTGCTGGAAGGACAAGCCACAGGTAGCCACAGATCTCAGAACAAAGACCTTCAGAGTCAACTGAAACTCAGCTCACAGCCTGAGGCACAATCTAAGCTGGAGATGTTTATGGCTATTTCCCTGCAGTGGGAACCCACTGCATAGCTATGCTCACTTAGTTTTCTCAAATGCTCTCATTTATAAACTACTTGTAAAACGAACTATAACACAGTAAGGACTTTGTATCTACTGCAAAAAGTGACGGCCCATATTTTGCAAACCTCTGGGACTTCCTGATGCGTTGTGAGAGCTATGGCTGATGAAGGTTGGCGTTGGCCACTCCCTTCTACCAGTTGCCATGGCAAAGGCCTTTGTTGCCACCTTTCTCTTCCTAGGTACACTTGGTTGTAATGATGATTACCATCTTTTTATGTAAGTGCTTAGCTCAGATGATAGCCATAAACTTCAGCAACATTGCATCCATACTCTTCAAGTTAGGCTCTTTCAGAAGCATCAAAAAACATACAGATTCGTTTAGTAAGAAAATATATATATATAATATATATGTGTGTGTGTGAGAGAGAGAGAGAGAGAGAGAGAGAGAGAGAGAGAGAGAGAGAGAGAGAGAGTGAGACATGGTGATGAAGGCTAAAAAGACCATTTAGGTAATGACACCAAGAAGCTGACTAAAAGCATTTTGCGGTTAAAAATTATAAGGACTTAATCCTTGACATCACTAAGACTATGTTTTTCCTTTGTTATTTTTATTCTAAGACCAAATATAGGTTCATATCCCAAATAAATTTAGGTCCATGGTAGCTTGGGAATTAAAGAACAGATGGGAAAACAAGAGTCCAAAACTAGAACACTATTCAGCTTCTGATTTGCTGTCTGATACTTAAAACATTGCTCTTTCAACTCTAAAATGAGTTGATTTGACAAAATATCCCAGTTAGCAATGTCAAAGCTATTTTGGAGACGACCTATTCAGGATTTCTTTAGACACCTTGGGGATAGCAGAGTTGAAAATTCTCATACGGAGAAACTTGTTGACTTCAACTTATAATTTGATAAAAACACATAAAATAGAGCATGCCTCAGTGGATAAAGTTCTTATTGAGTGAGTACTTATGAGAATGCAGTTCATATGAGCTATACATATGAATGAGGTGCGGTGACCACATACTGCTACCCGTGTACTGGAAGGAAAAAAGCAGAGACAAGTGAGTCTCTATGGCTTGCTAGCTACTCAGTCTACTTGAAATGAAGTGTCAGGTTCAGTGAGAGACTCGGTCTTAAAAAGTAAGGTGGAAAATGATTGAGAAACGTACCTGAACATGACCTATGGCCTCCACACATTCATACAAGGGATAGTACACACCACACACACCATATGCAAAAAAACCATAGAAAATAGTAAATAGTTGTTCTTATATAGTGTAGCATATCTTAGTGAGAATAATACACGTTTTAGAAACAATTATGGTTTCTTCTAACTTCTATGCTGAATATCTGAAAAGCTGTTAAGTTTTTTAAATTTTTTTTCCTCATCTGGAGGGTAACAAAATAATCTAGAGCTTGTAAAAGGGTAGAGGTTAAGCATATGTACATAGTGTAAAATCACCAGCAAAGGTTCTATGTCAGTAGATGGAAAATAATTCTCACTAGCGTGGCATCAAACCATTGAGATACAGTGAAGTGCTTGTACTCAGAGGCTTAGCTGCTGAAAGAAATAGAGCAGCTGGTCATGGGAGACTAGGACTCACGTGGTTTTCAGACTGTGTTCCTAGGGTTAACTTCTTGTACCCAGAGAATCACAGGACAGGTGGACAGGAACTTTGTTTGAGCCACTAGGAAGAGAGAATAGCAATACAAACAAAATACACAGGTTCTGCCATCACAATTATACTATATAAATGTGGGTCTCATCACAAACCAAGGCAACCAGCTCATCTGTCTGACAATAACACCTTTATTCAGTCTGCTCCAGTTCAATTCAACCTACTACTCTCTGTCAAACCAAAGAATAATCACCTGAATCAAAATTCCAATAACAACTCAATCAATGTACAGTACCCATTCGGTGCCCGGGCCCAGTCTAGCTCCCTGGTAATCTTTTATACCTCTCTAATATTCTGAAGGGTTCTAGAGTTCCAGCTTAAAGATAAAGAAATAGGCCACCCCTAAGTGAAGGTGTTCTTGTTTGCCAAGCGAAGAGTGAGTGTTGGGTGAGCAGGCCTCACAACAACTAATTACATGAGGCTAAAGGCTCTCTACTTCAACAATAGTCTGGTCACAACTTAACGAAGTTTTGGGTTGAAATAAAGCTGAGGCTTCGTCTAACCCAACCATGTGTGTGATAGACAATGGAACTAGATTGCATATCAGAAATCCAACTAACTTATCCATGTTCACATGTTTGATCGCTTCCCTGTTGAAGGGGAGGCTTGGTGGCACACAGAGGAAGGGAAAGCGGGCCAAGGTATGATCATATGGTAGGGGAGGAGGTCCACTGTTTGTCAGATGTCTAAGGGAGGGCAATAGAGCATTAGACAGAGGAAGGGTGGGAATGGGAAGATACAGGCGAGGGGATAACAATTGGGATGTAATCTGAATACATTTTAATAAACTTTAAAAGATCATTATTTAGACAAAAAGAATCCCTATGAAAGAACAAGGTTGCATGTAAGCCCAGTTCTCCCTAGCCATACACCCTATGACTCCCAGCATTATATGGGACCCATACCTCCTCCCCAGCCTCACCTCTGAACTCGTGGTCTCTGCTACTTTTGAGTTGCACCACTAAATCTATGAATACAGTCAAAACTTGACTATAACATTCTTCACATATATACTGTAAGGAGATTTGAAAACTGCATTTACTTAGTGGACTGTGACACAATTTACAAGGTTGGTTTTTTTGTTTTGTTTTTGTTTGTTTGTTTTTTTTTTAATACCTTCTGTTCGGAAGATAAGAGGATATATTTAATGAAGTACAGAGAGAGGATCTATACGCCTTGTCTTGAGTAACATTGTTACTGTAAAGAGGTGGCGATCTGAGTGGGTGGGGGTACATTGTTAGAGAAGAGAGAAGCAGCTTCTGTCAGTTTGTTTCTCACGTCATGCAGGAAGTCAGCTTGACAGGGTCTCACCTGGTGCAATCATCCTGGTGACTGTTCTCACCGACAGTCGCCTCACGCACACTGAAGCGTGGGTCCTGACGTCATGCTGGCTGCTTCAACTTGCCAACTGAAGTCTGAGGTTGTGCTGTCAGGCAAGGAGCCAACGCAAAGGCTTTCTCTTCCACAGCTCCCAGACTGCTCTGGATCCATCATTTTGTAAACTAACAGCCAAGGTCAAGAGCCTGTGCTGTGCTGACACACAGTCTGAAGCCCGCTTGCAATCTACCTTTCCGACACCTCAACGTCGAGCTCCGTGAATCACTCTCTAGAAGTTTTCTAATCTCAATGACTATTTTCAGGCACTTTTGCAAATTGGCATTCATTTCATTTGATTTTGTATTAATTGTTAGTTAAATGTGTAAATGAGAGGATCAAAAGGAATTCTAAACTCGGGATCATTACAAAGAATGTGCTTTCAGATTAGGAGATGACTACTATGGAGGTCCACGATGTGCCTCAACTCCCAAAAAGTATAAATGCCACTATTCAGTAAACAGGGCTGTCATGTGACCCTCAGGAAAGTGCTTGTCTTCCTCAGTTGCTGGCATGATTATATGAAAGGAACATATGGAGAAAGGTGACCAGGTATTAACATAGTCCTCAGGCCATGCAACAGATTTCCATGTTGGCTCAATTACCTAATTCTCTAAGTGAAACATGTGGGCAAAACAAGTAGGCTTTCTGCTTTTTTGAATGAGGCTTTCAAAAGATGTTTTCCCCACTGGTATCCGCACATCACCATGAATCCTGTACTTTAGACTCAGACAGAGACTGAGCTAAGACAAAGGGTAGTCACTCTGATAGCAAGCTCCCGATGCACCTTCAAATGAATTTGTTCTGAATAATACATCAAGCACCTAAGAACTCACATCTTAAGCTATTTTTTAAGTACATTGTGAAGTGCAAAGCATAAAAAAAAAAAAAAGGAGAGTTTCTATTAAAATAAAAAGGTCTTTTTTTTTTTTTTTTCCTGGACAAGTATAGAAGTGAATTCCTGGTCTGGGGTTTGAGCATCATAAAACTTTCTTGCTTTTAGATCTCAGTTCAAAGCAGAAGGCTGTGCCTGAAGTACAGGACCAAGCAGAGATGTAGGGAAGTTCCTCTGCAAGAAGGAAGGGACAGAAATACAGGGTTCGCTGCCAGACCCGAGACAGCGCTCACAACAGCGTCTCCAGGAACCTTAAACATGGCATCTGTATTGTAACTGTGTCTATCTGGACAGAGTGATTGGCTACTTGAAAGCGAATAATAATCGCTGGTCTCAAAACAGCTTCGAGAAGGATCAAAAACTTCTTATCAGCTCTAAATTGTAATGTGGAAGTTCAAGATAAAAAGGTCGAAGGGGCGACAGGCAGTGATTTGACAGGGACTTAGAAAACCCGCACTGCATGGTCTGGGTACCAAGGAAATTAACACCTGCTGCCTAAGCACAGGCGCAGCATGCCAGTCGTTGTTAACATTACGGGAATCCTTAGGAGCATCTACCAAAGAAACAAGTCACAGGACAAGGCCCTTTCTAGTGTCACATTTCAGAAGAGCTTTTTGTTTTTAAAATCTGTGCCTTTGCCTGGCAGTACATCCCCATTTAAACAACTGCTGCTTGTGCAGTCCGCACCTCCTTACCGCGGACCGCCTCAGTCGGGTATAGGTCCTTGGGGTCGGGAGTTCTCCAATCATCTGTGGGCAGAAGATAGGCAACGTGACAAACAGACCAACTCAGGGCAAGTTTGAGTTTGAGTGCCACTTCGCCTATCTTCTGCCCACCAACGCTTTGAGAACTCCCGACCCCAAGGACCCGCAGCCGACTGAGACGGTCGACCGCACCTCCTATTCCTTAAATTTCAGTTCGTTTAAAATGAACGACACAGTGAGCTCTGTGCATGAATAGATTGCATATTAGACCCCTCCACCCGAATCCCTATCCCCACCCCCTGTCCAAGCACTAAAAAACTTTTTGTCAACTAATATCTGTCAAACTTTAAAAAAAAAAACAGCTCACCCACGGCACTGTACATAAAACATCAATAGATCCTTTGGCCCTATTCTCACATTATCAATGGTGCTCACGGGCTAAGTGTGTGTGGGAAATTATGTGATGGGAAAATCTCCCTCTTGGACTCCATGACTGCCTCATTACAATGGAGGAGAGCCCAGCTTCCCTACATTACTACTGACTTCAAGAAGCTTACAAGAGCCAATTTCACACTGTAGAAGGATTTCTAGAAACTCAGCCCACATCCACACTATATTCATGTGGTACAAAGTGCCAGGACAGACGTTGACACCAAAGACGGTTCAGAGGCACTCATCAAAATAAGACCTTGTGATAAAGGTTGTTTCTGGGGCTTCCATCACATCTCAGCCCACAGATGCCTAAGATGGCCTCCTAGAGATGCAACAAAATCTCCCTTCAATTGTTGACATTGAGACAGGGGGGGGGGGGGCGTCAAGGCTATGAAGACAAACACAAACAACAAACTTTTGAACCCGGGAGTTAATCAAGCTTCTCCCATTAGCCAGGTACTCTTAACACATCCTGTTACATCTGCCTTTATGGGAACCCAGGGAGTTAAAGAGGGTGGCGCCATTTGCAAATTCTAATTAGAAAATTGGTGCCAAGGGAAATGGAGGAATTAAGCCAGTTGGCACATGCCAATGCAAGGGCTGGTGTCTCCTCGCCACTCCAATTTGTCTCTGAATATTCTACCTGCTCAGCCTCTCTGACGTATGCACACCAGTCGTGCGTAAGCAGGTGAAATTAGGCATTCATTTATGGTCTCCTCCTCAACAACAAAAGACAACATTAGTAATAAGAAAATGAAGTCAGGTGTGGGAACCTGCACTTTCAATCCCAGCATTTGAGAGGCTGGGGCCGGAGTATTATCATAGTTTAAGATTAGCCTGGGCTACATAGTGAGCACCAGACCACCAGCCTAGGATACAGAGTAATAAACAGAGACAGAGCAGGGTTAGATAGAAAAACATAGTTATCACAGAGATAAAAACAACAGATCTAGAAAGATCAGAAAATTGCCCAATAAAACCTACCAATTTGCTGACCATGGGGGAATATGCCTGGAGTGACAGAATACCAGAGGACTGGTTAGAACTGGGCACAGCATCAACGCCAGCCTGTGCTATATAGACAGAAAGCTCAGGCTGTATGGAAAGATAGAAGGAAGGAGGGAGGGGGAGGGGAAGAAGAAAGAAGAGAAGAGAAGAGAAGAGAAGAGAAGAGAAGAGAAGAGGAGAGAAGAGAGGAGGGAGGGAGGGAGGGAGAGAGGGAAGGAAAGGGAAGGGGAGGGGATGGGAGAGGGAAAGGAGAGAAGAGGAGAGGAGAGAAGAGAGGAGGGTGGGAGAGAGGGAGAGAGGAGGAAAGGTGGGTCTACATAATTCAAATCCCCAGCCACCACCAGAGAACAGAGAAACAAGAATGTCATTCTCCATAGAAGAAACTGTTCTGCCTGTAGCAGCAGGCACAGGCAGGCTGCTGGATGCGCATGACAGCAAAGCCACAGCTCCACTTCTTACAACGATCAGACAGCAGGGAGCTACAGAAAGCCCAGTTAACACCAGGGACCAGCGAGCTGGCAAATCTGACCAAGTGCTAACCTTGAACCTCGTTATGCTTTTATTGCACTATATTAGCATAGCAAGATCTTTGCCTGGGGACTCATGACACAAATCTAGGGATGTTCAGAGCCAAGAGACAGTCTATGCTGAAGTCTCCTCCCTCTCCCCATCAAAAGCAAGTCTAGTCAACACCTTTCCCAGAAAAGGCATGGATAGTCAAGCTAATAAACAAGATATATACCATTGTTTCTGCCTACATTACAGTATGGTGTCAACTTCCCTTCGAGACTCTCTTCCAGGGCTGGGCTGCTTTTAGTCCGCTGTACTTCTTTCCTAGAAGTAACTTTCACTTTTCCTTTGCTTCAAAACCAATTTGTATCTAATTTCTAGCCTATAGGAGAAGGACCCATTGGCCATTAACATTCTAAGATCCTCCGTCTCCATGAGCATCACCTCAAACATGCTCTCTTTTCCCCTCTTCCCCAAGGAATTTGAAGTCTCCAGTCCTCTTAGATAGCCCCTCCTCCCATATCGCTGTCCCTCAAATGGACAGGCAAGACAGCAATATTTTCCTGCTATATAGCCCCAATTGAAAGGGTAAAGTTTCTGGAAATTGTAAAGAAAATAAAATGTGCTGTGGTGATTTGGATGAGAAATGCCCCCGTAGGCTCCAGCGTTTGAGCAGTCAGTCCTCAGTTGGTGCTGTCTGGGGCAGCTCAGGAGACAGCTGGAGAAGTGCATCACTGAGGGAGGGTTTTGAGACTTCACAGCCTCCTCCCACTACCAGTTTGCTGTCTCTGATTTGCACTTGAGGTTGGAAATGTGATCTCTCAGTCCCTGCTGTCAAGTCTCCTCCAGTGTTACAGACTTTCCGTCTCTAATCGCAATCCACAATAAATTCTCCCCTCCACAAATTGTCTTGGTCACAGCAACAGAAGATCACCTACTGTAGATGCAGCCAATCAACATCATAAGAGGAGAGAGTTATGTTGAAGTCCCAGGGGCTATCGTTCAGTGAAGATTACTTAACGGTGGCCATCGCACAGAATGGTATGATGGTTCAAAACACTAAAAATAGACATTGCACTGTGGCAGACTTAAAGGGAAGCAGCGCCTCCCAGCTTCTGTGACTCAGAATTGAGACAGTTGAAAAAATAGCAGTGTGGGTGCCTGCAGGAACATGCTCAAGTTTAGTACTGGACAAAGAGTGACTTGAAGAGACTCCCGTTATTGAAACAGAAGGTGAGAAGCAACATATTGCCTCTCAGCCTGTGGCAGATGGGCAGCACAGCAGAGGGGAGGGCTAATAGACAGGGAAAGATGGAAAGACGTAATGGGTAAAACTAGCACAGGAACAGATGTCAGACACAAGAGCGGCCTGAGCTTAGACCATCCCAGTGCTGTGGAGCAAGTCTGTGCTTAAGAAATGTTCTGGGTTTCTCAACATTAAAAACACAGTGCCATATCTGTGAGCCACCTAAAGAAGGTCAGCACTGAGCTTACTGATTTAGAAAATACAGGTTCTGCATCTTTCACTCCCTGGAAGCTCACAGCAAACATTGATGTGGTGTCCTGGACAACATCTACCCTGTAGCCCAGTGCGACCCCAGAAGAATGCCGGGAAGCTAGATCGTTGTGAGGTGCATGCACTGAGATTCATGCCGTGACTGAGGCAACAGGTGAAGCTTGCTTTTGCCATACAGTTCAGTCAGGTAGCTAAGGAGGGTCAGGAGGCCCTAGCAGCTCTGGATTGTGGGCAGGCATTGGCCCTCGGAAAACATACAGCTCTGCATGGCCTCTGTCCTGTGCTGCTTGTTGCCCCACCCTATGTAGACTGCATGGATTGTTCCAGCTATTCTGGCCGATGTCACCAAGGGAAAGTTGATCCCTTAATGCCTGGTCCAAAGCAAGGAAATGAAGGGACTCCCAACAACCTCCTGTTCTAATCCATGCCCACTGACTTATTGACTATACCAATGGAGGGAGGGGTAGAGTGTTTCCCAGGCATAGCACGCTCCATGGGATGCCCAGTCCACCAAGACACAGAAAGATCAGCGGGAGCATTGAGACAATGACAATGACAATGTTCTCTTTTCTTTGCCTTTTCGCTTTTTTAAAAAATAAGACTTGTTTTTATGCTTGCAAATGAGTTTGTTCTTCTTTAAGTGCATATTTCCTATTTTTATTACAATTTTCATTTATTTCTGCTTTCCTATTTTTTTAATCTTCTTCTTTCTTCATTTTTCCCATTTCTTGTGATGTTTAAAAACTATTTCATTTAAATTATTTAACACTTGTTTGTTAAGGATGCTGATTTCATGTATACTATAGAGCCATAGTAACATTGTGACAACATGTGACAACATAAAAACAGGTATGTAGGCACATGGACTAGAGGACCCAGAAATAAATTTAAGATCTACAGACCTCTTGTTCCCTCCAAAACATATGCTGGGCATGGCCTTCTGAACAGTTGCTGGGAAACTGGATCTTCTCTTGTAGAGGGATTAGGATTAAACTATCTGTCACCCTGCACGAAAACCATCTCAAAGTAGATCAAGTTTGCTAATGTAGGTTATGACTCCACAGACTGTCCTGGCCCCCAGGACAGATCGACAGGGCTCCCTGACAGAGGGGATGGAGACTGAAAGTGCGGGACAGAGACCTGAGGAAAATTGAGTCAAGTCTGGAGATTCTGATCAAGACTCCTTTTAATGCAGACAAGTAGACTTTATATAGCAAGGTCAACACAAGTTCTATTGTAATCTCACTTCCCCTAGGCCCCAGGCAAGAATATAATCCTCTGAATAGCTCCCTGTAAAACTTCCCTGTTTCTCTTGGTAGTTCCCTGTAAGGACTTCCCTATTTCTCTGGGTAGTTCCCTGTAAGGACTTCCCTATTTCTCTGGGTAGTTCCCTGTAAGGACTTCTCTATTTCTTTCAAAGGTAGACAATCCAAAGATAGCCTAGAACACAAGACCTCCTTCAACAAAGGTCAACAAGTCAAAGGTCACAGAGTGCAGCTTAAGCACAGGATTTCTAACATGGCTGAATTTAGCATGGCTCCCTACAACAGGCATCACTAGAAAACACAGGGGAAGCACTTGATGGCCTAAGCAGGGGAAATGACCCTCTGATCTGTACTCAGAAAATGTGGGACATAATAGAAAGGACTGACAAGTGATATTGAGCCAAGCTTAAAAGCATTTTAATAGCAAAAGAAGAGGGAAAAGACAGTCTACAAAATAAGAGAAAACCTTTACAGGTTATTCATCTCACGAGGATAAACACATAATATCTATTTTAAAAAAAACTAAAAATTGAGCACACACCCTTGTTTGTTGTTGTTAAGGATGCTGATTTCATGTATACTACAGAGCCATAGTAATAAACTCCACATTGAGTGGACAAGTGAACTGTACAGTTTTCAAAAGAAGCAGCAACACCCAATAACTACATGTAAAGACACTCAACGCCTTTAGTCATAGGGAAATGCAAATTAACCCTGTTGGCCCCGGTCAGAATGACTATGACCAAAAATGTAAAAATGACAAAGTCAGCAGGAGTGCAGGGAGCAGAAGGTTAAGCACTGTTGGTGTAAATGTAAGCAAACAGAGTTATGATGTAAATAAGTACAGAGATTCCCCTAAAAAACAAACAAACAACTAAAACTAAAATCAGAACTTCTATATGACCCACCTATACAACTTATGGGTAGATAGCCAGAGGAATCAAAGTCACCATGATGATGTCTTAGAGATGTTTACACACCTCTGCTAATGGGCCATTACTCATAATGAGCACACTGTCAGTCGACCTAGTTGTTCATCAATGGGTGAAGGAATAAAGACAATGCAGGATACAGATGCTCTTCAGTCTTAATGAAGATGGAAGCCATGTTACTTAAAAGCTCATGGATGGACCCAGAGACCATCATGTTCAGTAAAATCAGTAGCATCCCAAAAGAGAAGCCTAGCACATTTTAGAGTGAGGGATAAAGAATAAGAACATAAAGACATGAAAGTGAAGAGGGTCTGTTAGAGAAGAAGCAGGCATCACCAAGAGAAAGAATATTTTTTAAAATTGGCAATATAAACATGATCAGTGTATAAATGTTATTCACTTGCCTGAAAATATACAGTGAAAGTCATTATCTTGTACAATGACTATGCTTATAAAAATAAAGACACAAATTTAAAAATTTAAATAGACCTAACATCTGACCCATAAACAAAGAAATAAAACCATCATATCAAAAAGTTAGATTTACACTCGTGGGTTTGATGGAACAATAGTGTCTGTAGGCAAAATATTGAATTAACTTTGGTGTCCTTTGATGAATGAACAAAGAAAATACTGTATTTCTTTTTGTATTTTATATTTGTCTTCCATTTACACAATAGAGCATTATTTTCGAAAAGTAATGATAAGCTATTTAAAAAGAGGAAATCTTGACATTAGCAGCCCAACAGATGCAAATATAGACCATTATAAGAAATGAAATCAGCCAGACATAGGTAGACAAATACTACAGCTTCCCTTTCGTAGGAAGAAGCACTGTAAGTCTCAAAGCATAAAAGATCAAAATAGAAAGTACTAGAGAGAAGAAGAAGAATGGAGAGAGGAAATAAAGGGAGCTTAGAACTGTGCACCGAGACACATTTCTTAGGGTTTCTAGGGATTTTCTAGATTTTAGATAGCTGAAAAACAGTGTTGACATGAGCAGGAGCGAGTTCACACATCAAGTCAGTATAACTACCAAGTATGCAACAGTCAAAGTTCTGGTTTTGTTGGACTTCCAATATCTTTGAAATGACATCTTTACCCAGTTTTAAAAGTTAACTAATTGAGAAAGGATTCCAACATGGCAAACCCACTCCAGCCCAACTCCAGCTTCTCACCTCGGACTGCTTCTAGATGCATCCGAAAAGCAGAGAGAATATTTTGTAAGGTTAAATCACACCCTTCCCCCAAAATGACTTTCATTGGAATTTTCTGATTTTTACTTTTATTTTCACTCTGTGTTTAGATATTGTTTTAATTGAAAAGTCCTGATTGTTCTATTCACCAATAAAGACTCAGGAGCCAGATGTTGTGGTGAAAAACCTGCTAGCTCAGAGAGGCAGAGAAAGCACCTAGCTGACCCTCCTACTCAGCTCACATCCCAGTAGAGAAGCCCAAAAAGCTCGCTAGCACATCTGACATCCAAGGAGGAAAAGACGAAACAAAAAACAAAAAACAAAAACAAAAACAAGAAACAAACAAACAAACAAACAAAACCCAAAGCCAAAGACTTGCTCCCTCAAAGCCCAAAAAGCCAAAGGCCAAGGGGCTGAGGAACTAAAATCCCAAGCCCAAAGAAGCACCAAAGACCACTTCTTCAGGCTGTCTTAAATACCCTTCATCTCAAAGCCCCTCCTACTCTCTAATCCCTGTCAGGTGGTTTCTTGCTCCACCTCTTGACCTAGGGTTAACTTTAACAACTCCTGTGCACATAAAGCTCTTGGATTAAAGGTATGTGTGTAAGGCTGGCTGAACCACGCCTTGATCACCTTTGTATAATAAACAGAAAGTTCTTGGATTAAAGGTGTGTTAGGGCTCAACCACAAGAAACAGGGTTTTACAGTTCACAATTTCAGGGATCACATTGGGATCAAATACCCTGCAGCGTTTAGACCTCCACCTCCCCTTGTGAATGTAGCAGCCTTGTCTCTATAGTCTAAGTGTAGATAAGAGTCACTACTCATTTGTCTACTCAGTGTCAGATTGCATATTTTGGAATGGTCAATTGATAAAAAGTTAAGAAAAAGCAAAGAATAAGCAAGCAAAGAAAATACAAGCAACGCAGAGATACACTTTTGGAGGACAGGTATCTGAAGGTAAAATTCTCAGTCAGTAATACAGAGATGCACTGATCTCGAAGTCCCTGTGTCTAACACAAATACCATCTAGCCAAGAAGCACACCTTGCGGCAGCCTATTGCTTTGCACCCACACTCTGCGGTGGTGGAATCACCTAAGTAAACCGCTCAGTATTTTCAGTGTCCAACACCAACTTAGCTTCCCCATCTCCTGGCTCAGTTTAACCAGACTAAGTTGCTTTGTTTCGTTCCCTGTTTCAGCTTGACAGAGATGTCTGCTTCACAGTCGTGCTAGTAACGG
This sequence comes from Acomys russatus, assembly GCF_903995435.1. Classification (NCBI taxonomy): domain Eukaryota; kingdom Metazoa; phylum Chordata; class Mammalia; order Rodentia; family Muridae; genus Acomys; species Acomys russatus. The sequence continues at coordinate 59,942,520 of NC_067148.1, read as the reverse complement.
TGATCACTGACAGTCCCGATGTAAACAGATAGCCAAATCATGCCTTGCCTGGGGATGGTACTCACAGACAGATGCTGTAATTCCTCCCGGCAGAGGCATCTTAGGAAAACATCCCATATTCGGCACATAAATACAAATTGACTATAGCACACATAGATTTCTCTCATAACTACACATACGCACATTTGAGGTAATGTGACAGGGAGAAGCTGCAGTGCTGATACGTCAAAATATGATGATGTCACCCCTGGACTCATAAATATAAAAAATGCTGAAGCAAAGAAGACAAGTCTCCAGAGTCTCGCCCATCGTATGGCTGCCACACCTATTCTTGTCACAGCTCCTCTGAAGCAAAGAACTACACAAGGTTATGGGGGAAATGGCACAGGTGAGCCACCACATCTGCAAGGAGGAAGAAAACACAGATGTGCTCCACTTGCTGAGAAGCTCACCTCTTCAGCCACCTGTATCCCCAATACAGCCATCTCCTCTGGTGATGACCAAAGCACTGTACTGTTTTGTTTTGTTTTGGTTTGGTTTTTTGTTTTTGTTTTTGTTTTTCTGGCTTTGGAGAGCTCCTACCTACAACAGAGCTGACTTTTTATGAAAAAAAAAATTGCTTTTTAAGCAGCCCTAAGGATAAAGAGAGTTTTCCAGTGGGAGGATGGGTTGGAAGCAACCAAACAGAAACAAAACAACACAGGAACTGGCTTCAGGAAATATAACTGAAATAAATTTTGCCTTCCTTCTTCTAACTATTGCTCATTATTTTTCCAGCTACACAACGACTCTCTGTGTCTTCATGATAGGTGAGAGTTAATTGCTATTGCAAACCTGATTGGGTTAAGGAGTGTCTAAGATGTTGGTGAGGTGCTTCCTCTGGGTGCGTTTTCAAGGGTGTTTCTAGAAAGTCTTAACTGAGGAGGGAGAGGTGACTCTGCATGTGAGCAGCATCACCCGGGGACTGTGGTCCTGCACTAAATAAAAAGGGGGAAGGGAGAAAGCAGGCTGAGCATCACACCCCACTTTCTATGTTGCATGATCCGCACCATCAACCAAACTGCCACTGCTATAGCGTCCCACCACAATGGGGGGGACCATGTTTTCTTGAACTGTGAGCCCAAAGGAGCCATTCCTTAGGTGTGTTTGGTCAGTTATTTTATGACAGCAATAAGAAAACAACTAAGCCACCATTGCCTTAGTTTCGACATTGACATAACTAAGGTTTGAATCTTGCTTGCATTTCACATACAAGAAACCTAGAAAAAGGGAGAAATCAGAAAACCTTGGAAACCTTCACTTTGCTAGTAAAACTGTAGCAATTCAAACCAATGAAAGAAACTCTCGTCATCTGGCAACAAAAGGCTGCGTTGTATCCATTATAAAAGCTATTTTATTACATATGGTTTAAGGAAACAACTATTGAAACTTTAATACAGAAATAAAAATGTGCATAAACCATATACTCTATAATTAAATTTCTCGAAATAATTCGTTCTAAAATTCCTTCTAAAAATGTTTATCTTCTTGAAAATTTGCATCCATTGAAGATTTATAAAAATAAAATATTAAAAAACATAAAAATTCAATGTTAGAGAACTCATTAAGAAAACATTGGTGTCTCTACCGAACTGATGAAAAGAATTTACAATTGTTTGTGCTGCTATTACAAATTTATGCCTATAAATATATAGGATGGAAAGAATAGAATATTTAATTTCTCTGCACAATAATATTATAAATAAAATATTTCTATTATCATTATCATCTTACTTTGCAATTGAAGTATTAAATGGAAAGAAAACTATATGTGTGTTTGTGCAAAAACAAGATACTCAGCCTAGAGAGCTGAGAGGAGCAAGGAAGATGTTTTCAAATAATATGTAAAAGTTATGTACATAGCTTGTCATTATGTAAAATGAATCTCTGTAAAGGCAAGGACTCACATCTCCCTATCAATCATGAGGAAGGTATAATTTCTTTTTTTCCTTTTTATTAATTCATTCATATTACATCTAAATATTTATCCCATCCCTGTATCCTCCCATTCCTCACTCCCTCCCGCTTTCCTCCTATTCCCCTCCCCTATGACTGTGACTGAGGGGGACCTCCTCCCCCTGTATATGCTCATAGAGTATCAAGTCTCTTGCTATGAGGAAGGTATAATTTCTAGTGTATATAATTAAGACGGACTTCAAGACGGTCCTCCGAGGCCTTTCCCTCGCTTTATGCCATTCAGAACATGTAAGTAAAAGGCAAGGGGGGGGCGTAGGGAGAAAGCAACATGGTGACTTTTAGGACCTTGGGTATAAATCTGAGAGAGTTATATACATCCGCCATCAGCTGATTGCGGGGCCTTTCATCCTGCTTGTACAGAAATCGTGAGGAGAGGAAGGGCGTCATATATCAGACTCTAGCAGCCTTCATTTCCCTCTGAATTTAGAGACAGCAGCTGCAGCTGAAACAACAGCAAGTAGCACCCAGTATGATAGTCTCCACGGAGGCAGAGAGGGTGTTGGGACCTTTAGCCCTTGCAGCAGTTACTGTAACAGCTCTCAGCGTGCATCTCCCTGAAACCCTTGTCCTTGAAGACTTAACTGCTCTTCTTGTAACATGGAATTTCAGGTTCTTCCCTCTAATTTTCTCTCTCTTTAATGCTCTGCGACCATGTTAAAAGCTGCTTCTTCCATTGCCCCCACAGCTGCTTGTCTGGCCTCTTTCGTAGCTACAGGCAGAACTGACTTGGGGTGCCCGCCTCTGTCAGGATTGCATTCTGAAACCGGAGCGCGAGCCAAGTAGCAGACTGCTTAGTAACTGGGTGCTGGGTGTGGGCCAGGATCACTGAGGTGCATGCCCTCGAGTGGAAAAGGTCACCAACAGGTGGGATCCATCACCAGACCTTCAACTATCAAACCATGGCTGTGGACACCCTCTCTGCACATGGAAGCCAGGGCTGGGGAAATGGGTGCTGCTCAAAAGCTTCATTGTTTGGGATCCTAGTGCTGGTGGTGGCAAGAAGCCAAGTTCAAGAAACCCTGGACCATCTCCAGGGCTGATGGAACCTCTCTATCCATCAAGCAGGGCTTGTGGACATTCTGTACTCAGAACTGCGCTCCCAAGACTTAGGGTTCAGGGTGCGAATCCAGGCAGTATCTGGTCCACCACTGGAGCACATCCGGGGTCCTTGGCTACCAAGCTGATGTGGAATTGATTACCTTTTCATCTAGCAAGTTGCCCTTAAAGCTTGCTTGCTTTGTTACCCTATCAAAGCACACTTAATCAAGGAAAGAGAAGTCTTTATTGGACCTGACGTTCCAACACAGAAGTGTTTCAGCAAGCCTAAGCAGCCCGCCTCTACAGCCTGCAAAGGGTTGCTCAGACCAGTCATAACCATATATTTGGACCAATCATACACTTCTTCAGGCCAATCGCAGCCTCCCATGTTAACGCCACTCGGATTTAAGGCTTGTGTTTTCGACTAATCATGGCCTGTCCCTTAGCACCAATGACAGTAGGCCTTACACCAGGAGCCCTCTCCACCTCTGGTGGAGGTGAAAAGATTCCCTGAGCGTTATGATGGCAAAATGTCTGCTACACAACTGTTTCTAACAGCCCTGGCTGGGGCAGTAGCTTCAAGAGCCAGGACAATCAACTTTAATCTTTTTCATAATCATTTCAAGGCATCTATGGAACATTCCAGACGGCTGGTCCTGGCATAAGGTTAGTCCAGCTGGCTGTTACAGTGATAGTCCTTTTGATCAAGTCAGCCCAGGCGGCAAGAGAGAGTTCAATAACTGCTAATTAGGAGTCAAATTGATCCATCCCCAGGGCCTTGCTTATTTGCAGGAGAATGATCAGAATCAATGCTTACAACTTTAAATGTAAAAAAAAAAAAAAAAAAAAAAAAAAAAAAAAAAAAAGCATTAATACTAAAAGCAGTTTTTGTTTTGTTTTGTTTTTGTTTTTTGAGACAGGGTTTCTCTATGTAGCCGTGGCTGTCCTAGACTCGCTGTGTAGACCAGGTTGGCCTCGAACTCACAACGATCCGCCTGCCTCCCAAGTGCTGGGATTAAAGGCGTGTACCACCACGCCTTAGCAATTCTTATATCTCCCTAGTGCTCAGAGAATGCTAGTCAGGTTTGTTTGTCTCGGTTACACTCATTTTCAGGAAGCTTTTTTTACCCTTATCAACTGGACATGGCACACTAGTCTGCCTGCACTCTGCACCAACAAGGGAGTGTTGTCCCAGCAAGAAAGTACTCCCAAAGAAATACATCCAGTTGGAATGCAGGAGCAAAGGAATATGACTAATGTCCACATAAGTCAGCCTTCAAGGCACGGGAGCAAATGGAAAATGATAAGTACATCTAAATGGACAAACAACATTATCCACCACAGGTATCTATAAAAATCAAAATTCAACAGCACTTAAGCAGTAGAAAATTGAAATTTTTTCCTTTCGAGATCAAGAATAAGACAAGGCAGACACCAACATCACTAAAGAAGGTAATGATTGGAAAATAAAGATTAAAAATGTTTTTATCCACAATGAAATGAGTGTGTGCATTAAGGCCACAAAAAAAGGTATTACAATGAAACTACTAGTTTTAACAAGAGAGTAGAAATAAGCAAGTTTGTCATGGCTGTTAATGTCAGATCAAAACACAGAAGAAAATCAGTTATATTTCTGTGTGCAAGTGAAAACGAAAGCTAAAATTTATTTTTAAAATATTTTATTACATTTATGGGGTTTTTTTTTAGTCAGAAGGGCACATGTGGAGATCATGGGATAACATTTGGGAGTCAGCTCTCTCCCTCCACCATGTGAGTGCTGGTGACCAATCCAGACCGTCAGGCCCAGCAGCAGCCACCTTTAGCTCCTCACAGTCTTGTTGGTTAGCTTCAAGTCTGATTCATGATTCCACTAAAAGCAAGGTTTTAGTACACAATGAGACTGTAGGACAGAGTGCATTTGGTCCATCTGACAAAATAAGCTCCATTTTCAAAGAACAGATGCAATGTGCAAAGTTTGCATCCTCAGAGACAGTCTGCTCAGAATGGCGTGTGGAAAACACCTGCCTCTTCTGTCACATGAGACCATGCTCTCCTCTAAAACCTATTAAAATATTTAACATCTATAACAAAATAAACACATAAGAAGTATCTAGAAATAGACCCATTAGTAGACGTCTGATAACTGAACGCAGACAGTTATAAAAACCTTGTTGACAGAAAGTAAAGAAGACATGACTATGTGCAGACATAAGCCATGTGTATAGTTCAGGATGCCTGATACTGAAAAGCTATCTTTCCCCCACAAACCAAAGGTATAGATTAATTCAACCCTAGGAAAATCACAATTGATTTTGTTAAACTTGAAAATCTTGTTTTAAAGCATATAAAGTAGAAAAAGCTAATAATTAGATAGAGCAAAAAAGTAATTAGTGAATCTACTCCTCAACTTAATGCCTCAATTGTCACTCACAAGGTTGTTCTTAATTCACTGGTATAGAATTTTGTATATAAATGCAAAATATGTTTAGTTCTAGATACAGTGGTATAGAATTCAAATGTAAGTTTATTCTTTACATACACACACATTATATATAATATATTATATATATATAATATATATATATAATATATAATATAATATATAATATATTATATATATATATAATAATTATATATAATGTGTGTGTGTTTCTACTATAATATAAGGTTTTGTACCCATATAACTCAATTATAATGCAAGGTTTACTTCCAATACTTTGAAAGTGCTATTGCAGGCTGTTTTGGATAAATAAGTTATACAAGTTAATTGTTAGTTGATCAAATCATGGTCACATCAATCACTAGTCTACTTTTATCACAAGAATATACATCTTAAGCACAGCACATAGATATGACTCTATAGAAAGACAAGGTAGGATAGTTAGGTAAGTTCTTCAAAAACCTCAGAGACATGCAGAATGTGGCATTTTAAAATGTTTTTTATTATTTTAGAGATTCACTGACAATGAGACAGGTTAACTCCTGGCAACACCCAGCCTACATCAATGAGGATGATGAGCATCAAAGAACCTCCTTATGGAGATGGCTTCAAATGTCCTCATTTCTACCACAGACAAAATTCTGCCTAAAAAAGGGCAAGCTTGCAAACTCTGCCAAGAAAGGGTAAGCAAGTCCTCAGTAGTTCCTGACTCACAAATATGTCTGTCAGATATATTGGGCCAGAAGGCTGAAGAAGATGCTCCAACATAATAGAGAGTTTTGAGTAACTAATTAGGTAGAAAACTGTGTCTGTCATCTTCTCATTTGGAAAGCTACTAACCTGCACTTCCAGCATACTCAGGTAATCAAATTTATTCCTTCTCAAGTCTCTGATGGAGTTGAAGACCAGATAGCTTAGTTTTACAACGAAGCTTAGTTGTTCAGGAGTTAAGATGTTTTTGTATCTAGATAGATGTTTTAAGTTGATAATGGCAAGATGTGATGGAGATTAATTTACATTCAGAATTTTAGATGCACCAAAGTAGGAAAGATGTTTTCTTCAAGGCTGTCAAATACAAATAGCCAAAACACTAAGAATGTAACATTTATATAATTCCTGATTGTGTCATGGTTCTTGCTATAGGTAGTTTATTGTATATATGTGTAATAATATAAATGTATATGTAAAATATGTAAAATATTAAAAATGTTCAATTAATTTAAAAACGGAAAAGCAACAAGTTATTCATTGTTTATTTATTTATTTACTTTAAAATAAGGAGTGCTTCCAGAATTTGCATGCCATCCTTGTGTGAGGGTCATGCTAATCTTCCCTGTAGTACTTCAGTTTTAGTAGATTTACCACCAAAATGAAAACAATTACATATATATTAACATACTTTATTTGACAAAACAAATCTGTCAGAAGATCAACACATCATAATTTCAGAGTACCTGAAAAGTGTAACACTTGCCTAAGAATAGATAAATGTGTTAATGGAACAAAAAACTCATAGTTATAAACCTAGACGGAAGTGGCCTCTTCATTTACCCTCATTTTACAAAGAATCAGAGAAGGGAACAATCTTCCAAAGTGGATAAAGACAATTGGCTATCCATAGAGAGTGATGACGCATAGCTACTTTGTCCCTTTCGCAAACACTCCAAGGCGTCTTATACCAGATTCCTCATGAAGTACACACTGGTGTGTCAGGTTACTGAGGTGTGTTCTGCAGCTCAGCCCTGGAGACACAGATTAATCACAAAAGGACTCAGCTGTCACTCCAAGTACTTGAGCTGCTCAGGAAATGGGCTGATCTTCAGAATTGTCTAAAATGTAGGCAAGGAGCCAATATTTTTGACCATCCATTGAGCACTCATTGGATACAGGTTACCCTAGGGAAGCGGTATAGTTTTGGGCAGCGGGGCTCTCTTAGGAGGACCCTAGACAGAGTCCCCTGTCAGGAGCCATAGGACCTTGCCTGACCTGCCCCAGTGGCTGAGAGGCCCTGCTGGCTGAGAGCCACAGCTGTCTGCATACTTGAGATAATTATTCTGCCTGGCTACCACAAAGATCCAGCCTGACCTTGAGAAAGAGAACATTCGGTGTATCGAGACTTCTGTATAGTCGCCCCACTCCACACCTGCTGTCCTTGGGCCTGGCCCAGAAGATTTTGTAACTTTCCACTGCATTCCTTCTCACCCCCGCCCTTTCAGAAGCTTATTATAAATTTGGATACCCCCTTACAATAAATGGCCCTCGATAAGCAAACTTTTTCCTGGGCTCGTGCCTTTCTTTCGCCTATTCTTTATTCACAGTTCGCGACCCTCCTCGCCACTCCACGAATAACTGAACCCGCGGATCGGGAACAGTCCCCACCCAGTAAAGACCCCAGCCTAGAGCTCCAAGGGACTACAGAAAGAGGTCTCAGTCTTCAATGGGTCAGGGATGGGGCATAGGCAGCTAAGTCACCTTCCACAGTAGGGTGCCTGAACAGAAAGTATAAAATTACAAAAGTCCCTGGAGGTGATATGCAGAAAATATCTTCATGGCTCCACTGTAGGGAAACATTTCTTAGATACAGTAGGTAGAATTAGGGTGGATATACAGGCTAGTGGCCAAGTGCTTGCCTAGCACTACAAAGCCCTGGGCTCAATCCATAGTGTACACACACACACACACACACACACACACACACACACACACACACACGGCAGATTCCAAAAACACTAAACATAAAGAGAAAGGTGACAGACAGGAGTTTATAAAAAGGCACTAAAAGAAAATAAAGGACAAGCCAGAGACTATGAGGAAAATATCTACAACAATATAGAAAACATAAAGATAATTTCTACAAAGCTAATCTGCTCTGTTCCCCAAAGATGAAGGGTGAATGACCCGCAGGGCTAATGAGCACAGGCATTATCACATACTAAAGAACATATGTCAAATTTTCTGCCTGCAAACCTACCTTAAGAACCCCGTGACATGCATCCAGCTGTACATGATACAGCTCAATGTCTACTCTCCCCAAGTAAAGCTACAAAAACTATAAATTCTATTAATGAAATTTTAGGTGTCATCAATCCAAGAAAAATGGTCAGTGATACTGGTTAGTGTTTGTCATCTAAGCACAAACCTAGATGTCTGTCTTTAAAGGGGATCTGGAGCATAGAGATGCCTCCTCCACCTGGGTATATTGGTGTATTTTCTTAATTGCCATTTGGTATAGGAGAGTCAATCCCACTGAAGGCAGTACCACCTCTGAGTAGCTGGGTCTGAGCTGTAGAAGGGCAGCTGAGCAAGGCAGGGAAACCAAGCCAGTAAGCAGTGTTCCTTCATGGTCTTGGCTTTAGTTCCTGCCTCCAGTTCCGGCTCTGAACTCCCTCAGTGGTGGACTCTTGCCTGTAAGTGGTAGGATCAGTAAATGCTTTCCTTTCCCACAAAACTTTCGGATCATGTGTTTACCAAGTAACAGAAAAACAGACCAGAACAGATAGAAACCAAAATGCCTGGGTTTTGCTTCAGTATGGCTTCAGTCTCCCAAACTTGTGTAACTATTGCTTATTTTCTGTATTGTTTCTCTAAAGAAACTGAATCTCTTTTTTTCTGTGTTCCCTGATTCCCAAATTATTCTCAACTCTTTTACAAATTATTACATTATATCCTTTGAAGAAAAGGGATATTCTGTAAAATTAGCAAAGTAAATACACCTACTACGGGAACCCGGATCCAGGACACCGTTGAGTGCAGATCTACCTTTATTGCAGAGCAACAAGCATTTTTATACAGCTTTTAAACCAACAGGGAGTTGACATAAGCTGTGGGGTAGCCAACCACCCCACTGTCACTATGGGGAGGTGCCAGGCCTTCCAGCACCCAAGGGAACTTCCGTGCAGATGGGGAAAGCAGCCACTGGCTTGGTCTGGGCCCTATCTGAGGCCTGACCAGTTTTCTGGACCTGCCTTTTGTGTCACACAGTTTGCCAGTGGACAAGGGCACTCATAGTACTGAGCAGTATGGAAGCCTCCCTCACCATCCACTGGGCCTCACAGCACCCACGTCTACATCATCAATATATCTGAGAAAAGTTTTAAATAGTTGTAAAAATAGTAAGCACATAGATTTATGTTAATACTGCATGTGGTGAACCTGCTGCAATATAGAAATATGGCTGCTCCTTAGAGTAGCCCTCACTCCTCAGACATATTCTGCACAGAGCTGAAAAGGGTGCATCACAGAATTGATTTTCTTAGGAGTGTCTAGAGGATTGTGTCTGCTCAATGCCTATTTTTGTGCAATCTGAATGATAAATATCACCTGTGGTAAAGGATCTCACATAGCAAGATGTATATTCCTAGGTTCTAGGTATGTACATAATGTCTTCTTTCACTTTTAGTAGGTAAGGGAAAAATAAGTATGGTCAGTCTGTCTATCTGTCTATCTGTCTCTCTCTGTCTCTGTCTCTCTCTCTCTCTCTCTCACACACACACACACACACACAGAGCTAAAAGAGACTATCAACAAAAGGGAATTGAGAACAAGATGGCTTGGTGATAAAAATGCTTGGAGTTCGAGCATAGGGACTCACGTTCCATTCTCCTTTCCCATGGCGGAAGGAGGACCAAGTCTTCAAAATTGTCCCCTCACCTGCACATACACACCCTGGTACATGTAAGCCCCTCTCAATAATAATCAACACGCTTTATTAAAAAGGTAAAATACACAAAAATGAACTCCGGAAGTTTTGGTGGGGTGCTTTGATAGATTTTCTTAGAACTCCAACTTCTCGGGGTTCACATTTGTACTTAACAACAGAACTTTATAGTACATACACAAAGCCCTGCCACATGTCATGGGGACTGTCATCTTTTCTGTGTGCCCCCAGCATCAGGACATGGAGATGGGATGACAGGACCATCAGTGACAAGTCACACATAAATGCACAGATTTTTTTCTTTCTCTTATAGCTTATTAAAAAGCAATAAGTGATTACTTAGCCATCATTGGTAATTGGATAGGTGTTTTTTATTATTCATCAGCATATTAAGTTTTGAAAGTACAAATAACATGATAAACCCAAGTAGGAAAATTTGAAGAAAGAAAAGAAGACAAAATGGAGATGAGCCCAGAGTTGCAGATGATGTTGGGTATATCTGAAGATAACAGGAAAGGCACCCAACAAGTTATTAGTAAACTAAAATGATGCCAAGAAACTAGAAACATCTTAGGAGAACAGGGAGCAAAAGAAAAAAAAGGGGGGTGGGGTAGACAACCTTGGGTGAAATTGATGGGGGAAAGCTGCAAGTCTGAGAGTTTCCAAGCAGAAGACTCGGGTCACTGATCAAGCACCACAGCTTGCATCAGGGAGTGAATTTTCTCAGTGGTGGGATTGCACTCCTTCATCAACTGTCCCCCACTGAGGAAGGGGCAATGCCAACACATTCTAAATTCCACCATGTGTACAAGCCCCTTAAGTCTCATCAGAGGACAAGCCTCAGTTCAGCAGACCTAGACCAGACCTATCATTTTGCAATTTTAGCACGCTCCCATGGGAGGCTGAAGCTACTGAGCCATGCACCTCACACTCAGCAATGGAGTTCAGCAATGGAGTCCAGCATGGTGTTTTCTAGAGTGTGGCAGGACGTAACAATCAGAATTATCATGGTGTCTGTTAAAAACATTCATTCTGAGCAGCGCTGAGAGTGATACACTTATGTAAAAGTTCTAAAGAAATAATGACTACATTTAATTTGTCTTTAAATACTATAAATTTCAATGTATATACTCACTGATTCATTTACTTATTAATTTTCAGAACTGAGGAATCAAACCCAAGGCTTTGCACAAGCTAGTCAACTGCGCAACACCAGCCTACATCTTCAGCTCTTAATCATGCCATATTGTGACATATTGCTTTAAAAGGTGCTAAGCCAGCATGTCTGCACATATAATTATAACCCAAAGCTGGTGGAGGCACGGGGGTGAGGGAGTGGACAAGTGGAGGATGACTGAGGCTTGACCTCCAGGTTCAGAGAGAGACTCTGTCTCATAGAAGTAACACAGAAGCAGGGACAGCAGGACACCCAACATCCTCTTCTCGTCTTAGTATGTCTAAGGACATGAACACCATACACATGTGCAGGTATATGACATGTGAGTACATGTGCACATACACGCGCATGCACACACACACATAAAAATGAGAAAAGAGAAAAGGAGATGGGGAGGAGGAGAAAAGATAAGTGATAATAAGTAAACAGTTTGCTTATAAGTTGAGCTTCAGTTCATGAGACCCTGCTGCTTGTGTCACAATTTTCTCCAGGATAAAACCATCAGTTTTAGAGGGAAGCTCATTAAAACAAAGGATGCTCTAAAGGGAGGTGAAACATCCCATCCTGCAGGGAAGCTACTTACACTAAGGAAGTAAACTACTCCAAGGTTTCAGGAAGTCCCTGAAACTGACCAGATTTTTCTAGACTCCTCCCTTCCTTATTATAAGTAAGTGATAAGGACTGCTGAGAGACACTCTTAGACAAGCTGAGTTGCCTGCAAAGGTTCAGACCAGCCAAGCGTCCTAGAAGGAACGGAGACCAGATGACCTGCCTGGAAGAAGCAGAAAACACAGGATGAGCTGCCTGGAAGTAGACCAGACCAACTGGGCTACCTGCAAAGGACACTTTGCAACCTGTTGAGCTGCCTGCAGATTATGCAGCACACTCCAGGCTTCCAGCTTCTTTGTAGACTGTCACCTATGCTGAGGGTGGGCTTTTGGTGAAGGAGCTGTCTTTGAGTTACCCCTGCCTCTGTAAGTAACCACTCACCCCTGTTGGTACCCGTAACCCAATTAAGACAAACGGCTTCATCAGCTTGGATTATGGCGGTACCTATACTCTGTTACACAAGGAAACCATTCCCCAGGAATAAGGTCACACAAAAGTCACCCCTTCCCATATTTCAGTTTCTCTAACAGGACACCTTTGCTGTCTGTCTCAGAATATACCATTGACAGAGACGATAATGAGGAAAGAAGATTCAAAGACGTCTAATCTCAACCGCCAACGGCATCACACGGTACTATGAGTCGTGCTGCCCCTGAAACCACATTCTTTCTCCGCCTTTCCATGAACCTTACTGCACTCAGCGTTTTCATTGTTACTATCATTACTGCTGGTGCTGTATTCTTGCTGTGTCCCAAACGTAGTGCTAAAGACTTTATATATAATCACCTTAATTCTTGTCTCATATTAGAAAAAAAGCTGCTAATTCCTACTTCATAGATTGAGAAAGAAAAGGAGAGTCAACTTTCTGAAAGGTCATGCAGCAAAAAGACCAATTGAGAATGGATTTGAACTCTTATCACAGTTTAAACTTCTTGCCTTTAAGCTATACTTGCCACTACATTTGTCATCATATTGATGGCAACATTGAACTTATCATAGCACTTTTTGAAAATGCACACACACACACACACACACACACACACACGGTTTTAGCAGCTTTCCAACAGAGTGCCATCCACTATGTGTTCCCAAGTCTGTTCCTATGCTATGTAAGTAGAAAGTCTTCTTGGAAAGAGAAGTGTTATCACTCCCAGTGCTCTGCAGAGCTGAGAAGAGCATGCCCCCCATAATTTGTCCAAATGTGGAATTCTGTTGTCAGTTCTGTTACCTGAGTTTTCAGTTGTATCTACATCAGTGGACAAGACTGATGTAATATTGTCAATACTTGAAGAAAGGGAAATGTGAATGGAGGTAGAGATTTACACACCAGGTTTACCATTAACCTCTCCCCTGGGGAGTTGGTCTTAAATAGTTCTCCAGATGGCCTCCTGCATTAAAAGGCTATTTGAACTCCGTTGGTGTCTTCTATTAGTCCTCATCAGCAAACATGAGATCTTTCTGTTTCTGAGGCTGTCAGCTCTGATTACAGGATGAAAGCCAAACAGCTTCTTTGACCAAATTGCATCTTGGCACTTACAGCTGTGATCCACTTTCCAATGATTATTTCAAAACCCATTAAAATGAAGAAAATCAAGAGGGTGAGTCTCATCTGAACCCATTAGATGCAACGTCGTGTCTTGCTCTCAGACTGACACTGTTCAAAAAGACAAGCACCCAGCATTTAGGCTCATGAACAAAAGCAAAGGTGTTCCCAAGTAAGTGCTTTGTTCATGACTAGCACAGATCCTTGCTGCTTCTCCTGTATTTCCTTGTTTTAAATTGGAAACATAACAAGCAGCTGACAAAGGCTATGTCAAGTTTTTGCCTTGTCTTAGGTAGAAAAGAAGACATCAATTCCGGTATGGTATTGCCTTTGAAATGTTTTTTTTTCCCCATCCTTAAAGGTAAACCCTGCAGCTGTCTCAAAGGATGTAGTGGAGATACTAGTCTCTCAAGAACAGAGAAGACTGTGGTTCGCTAACTAATGAGGCATCATACTTGGAAAGCTACTTGCACCCAGTCTTAGGAAACACTGCTGAAAATGTGAAAAAAGAGAACTTAGAATCAAATACTGCTGTACTAAGGGAACTGGCTTCTGTCACAACAACAGGGGGAAAAAAAGACAAAATAACTCACTTAGAGTTAAGACAATGGCTTTTGCTTGAACTCATTTTATTGTTGCCCCACCTGTGTCAAATAAATATAAGAATTTCATAAACCCATTAATATCAGCTCAGTTTGGAGTCTTTATTTTATTGTCAATATTACAAATAAGGATTTTAGAAATGCATTACTGTGCAAAACCAAACAAGAACCATGGTGCTTAAAATAGTCAAGGAAGCTTTAGACTGCAGTGTCCCCTCACTGCGTGTAGTGGATGTGAGAGAATGAAAAGTGTCTTTTAGCAACTTCAAAATCTCTCTTGGACATGAAAATCTAATGGTGTGATTTTTCTTCCACGTGAAAAAAAAAAAAAGTTAACTGTCTAGATGCAAAAGATACAAAAATCTTCAAGAAACCCACTAAAAACTATGTCCATATATGTTTAATGTGGGATTTATTGTCTGTAACATTTAGGTGCAAACATTTTTAAAGAAATAAAAGTAAATGAAGGAAAAAACTATAAAACAACGGCCTCAGCATGCAGGCCGACCGTTAGCACTGGCGTATTTCAGAGATCCTCCAACTGAGTGATATCAGACCCTCAGAGGAACGTCAAAAAAACATCATGCTCTGGTTATGACATGGCCACCACAGGTTGTGCGTGGATACATGGCTCCCAGCTGGTGGAGCTCTTTTATGGGGTTGTGGGTCCTTTGCATAGAGTGGGTGATAGTGGGGTGGCTGGGGTGGATCTCTGAGAGACATAGCCCAGCCTCCTCCTGACCTGAGGGCTGTGCTTTTCGCCTAGCACTACACGATGTGCAATCAGCCATCTCAATGGATTCCATCCAACTGCCATATCTTCCTGCCGTGAGGGACTGTGCTCTCTGAGCCAGGGGTCAAAATAAATCTTTTACCTCCTCAAGTCCTTTTGAAAGGTATTTGATCTACATAAAAAGTAGCTACTGTAGAAATCAACAGAAGACATAGACACTTTGTGCACATATCTAATGACCGAAGGAATGCAAATCCATGCTACTGGGATTTCCTTTGTCCTTTTCAGAAGGACAAAAGTAAATAAGGACATAAGGATTGTCGTACTTTAATGTTAATATTTTCTAAGGCATTTTGCTCCAAAACAGAAAGCCAGTATGGTCATGTCTACATTGTTGACATATAGAATGGTAATAAGGGAACTGGCCAATTACCTGATTCTATGAGATGCTGTAGGGAAAAAAAAAAAAAAAAAAAAAATCAAGCTTTATACAGGAAATCGAGCCAGGAAATCAAACCTGAAAGTCAGGGCTCAACAAAGTCGAAGCGTTAGACTGGAGTCTGAACCTATCAAACAAACACCACCACGCCTTCTCCTGAGGGAGTTTCGACTCAGTGAAAAGGAAGCAACAGGCAGATCAAAATGCCACTGCTATTGCAAACAAACATCCCTGGGAAATGTGTTCTAGGCTTTGCCACCACTCTCTGTGAATTCAATTCTTGAAAAGGTTTCTACAGAGATTGATTTTTGAGGCCACAAATTATCTATGTCCAAAAAAAATTTTGAATTGCTGATCACAAACTACTTACCAAGAGCCTCCCTCCTCCTCTTTGAGAGCAAAGGTCAGGAGGCTTGCTAAGGTGAGTCCATCTACAGTGAAGCCTGGACAGTACAGGTCCTGCTAATACATTGGGTTGAACTACCAATTTTGACAGGAGACCTAAAATGTATTAAGGCTGTTGTGGGCCATCTTCCTGAGCTTCCTCTACAACAGTAACTGTGCTTGTTTTGTGAGTCCTGGTAACACTGATAAATAGCACTGCATTATTTAATATATCTGTGTATATATCGTGTATAACTTTAGGCAAATAAAAATAATATGACTCATTGAGGTTTTACCAAACAATCTTGGTGTTTGTCCCTCAACTTTCTCACTCCTCCTCTGTTGGATTCCCCTCCCAATTATTTCATTTACCACTTGATATTACCTGTGTCACGCCACAACTGCCTGTGGTCCCTTTATACTTTCCCAGTATCTGTGATTAGTCCACATTATATGCTCACTAATGAGACAGAATATGTGGCATTTGTCATTCTTGGTCTGAGTTATTTCACTCACTATAATCTTTTCTAGGTCCATCCACTCACCTGTAGATTGTGTGGTAATTTCATTACAGCTGAATAGGGCAAGAACATTCTCACTTACATCTGTCCTAGTTGTGTGAACCTTGCTCTACCTAATTTAAAGTTGATTGGTGTGTGTGTGTGTGTTGTGTATAACACACACACACACACACACACACACACACACACCTGCTGTCATAATCAATAAAGATATGGACAGCTGATGGATTTTAGATAAGCCTTAGATCACCTGGGGCTGGGCAGATATTTTCACCTAAGCTACCTCATTATCTCCCAATGCCCATCCCATCCCAGCCACTTTAATCATTTCTATCTGGGCTACCTCCAATGCATAATCTCAAAATACTTGTTTATTCTCTTCCTTTGTCTTTCTACTGCTGCTTGGATTGTTAGCGACTACCTATGCTTCTTTCAAGACCTCAAAATTGGCTAGAGAGATGGCTCAGTGGTTAAGAGAGCTGCCTGCTCTTCTGGAGATCCTGAGTTCAATTCCCAGCAACCACGTGGTGGCTCACAACCACCTATACTGAGATCTGATGCCCTCTTCTGGCTTGCAAATGTTTGTGCGGACAGAACACTATATACATAATAATAAATAAAATCTTTTTTTAAAAAAAAATCTCAAAGTTAAAATTAGTTTCATGGAAAAAAAAAACCAACCCAAACCTAGTAGACATACAAGATTTTTTTTTCTGCATACAATTTTATAAAAATACAAGCAGTCTCACAGTCATAGGGAAGGAGAGTAAGGGGAAAATGGGAGGGAGGGAGGAATGGGAGGATACGAGGGATGGGATAGCAATAGTATGAATAAATTAATAAAATATATTTAAAGAATGCAAGCAGTCTCTAAACTCTTAGAGGAGTTAATCCAGGAAGAAGAATGTTTCCGGTACCCAACCTTTGATATACCTCAAAACCCCCAACCCACACGACAGCAAGGAATATTGAGACTATTTTCTCATCTCACTCTAGTCAGGATGCTATGTGTGATAGTTAATTTTAATTGCTTTAATTTAAATTGAGAAATACCTGAGAAGTTAGGATACCACATCCCAGACATGTCTGGGAGATTGTTCAGAAATAATTAGACCATAAGGGCTCTGCCTAATCGATAGGCAAGTCCCTTCATGGAGTCATAAGGCAATGGCATTATCAGGAAGCAGGAAAGAACTGGAGGAGAGGCCTAGGCAAAGGATGGAGGTCACTGCAGCCATGTCTGTGAGACAATATCTTGCCCTGGTCCTATTCTGTGTTCCTCTCTGTTTCCTGTTCTCCCTGAAGAAGCTGCTGGGGTACCTGCTGTGATGATCTGCCTGAATGATCAGAACAGGTGAGCAAAGATAGAACAGCCTGAAAATATGAACAGAAATAGTCGGCTTTTCTAGAACCCATGAGGTATAAAGAAACTCACTTAGGAGAGCGTGCTAACTGGAGCTCACAGCACTGCCTATCCTTACAGGGCAGAAACACACATGTATGCATGTCACCCCCTACAGCGTCCCGACCCCAGTCAGGCCATTTCAACCTGACATTATGCAAATTTGCAATAATAGCAAACCAAGTCCTATTGGAGACATGTGTTTCCATCTGCCATCTTTAATTCTTATTATGAGGGTCCTCTTTGATTCCGGCACCTGGAGGCCGTGTGTGAGATAGACTCTCCAAAGCGCAACCTCCATTCTCTCCTTAAAATGGTGTTTTCAGTCATGTACTATTCTGGCTGCTTATAGAGTTTCCTAATATGGTAATACTCAGGAATGCAAAAACATTCTTCTTTAGGAAGTTTTGCCTTTGGCGCCACATTTGCATCACCCAGAGAAGTGCACTCAGAGGAACTCTAATTGGAACTTTATTGATGCTTCTGAACATCTTCTAGAATCCTGGCGAGGACTGGTTATCTGTAACATCATGTTGAAGGCCGTATCCTTCCTTGGGTGTGATGGTCCCCAGGCTGAGAATACCATTAGTTTTTCACTAACTGCTTCTCTTCAGTAAGGAAGCCTACCACCAATATTTATTTTATTCTATTTTATTTGCTGGCCTCCTTTTGAAAAGTTCACTTCCAGCCATTGTGTTCAGACACTGGGCAAAGACCTCTCTCAGTATGGCAGCTCAGTATGTGAGGTGGGTCGCAAAGATCCTTTTCATGGCTGGAGAACCCAACCTCATTTCAGCACCTGCAGACCTCCCCCTTTTTTGCCTTTAAGCATCACATTGGAAACATATTTTCTGTGATGTAATTCTTGGTTTTTTTAATTGTTTACACAGTACTTAATTTTGACTGTTGGCAGTCATAATCAGATATAATCAATCTGCCATATTGATCACAGCCCAATTAGTACTGATGTACAAAATGCTCTAAGTGACTCCTAAAGTGGCAACAGACTGTGAAACTAGATGGGAACACTTCCAGCATCAGACGTTCGTTCTGAGTGGAAAAGAAAATAAATAGGCGTGAAAAAATTACTATCATAACATATAAATATGGACAAGGTAAAGTGATAGACACGTATGAGAAGCCATGGTGAAACCCATTTATCTTGTGTGCTAACTAAAAATAAACTAAGAAAAATGGATTGAGATAGTGTATTTCTTTCATCAAATGGGTTTCACTTCGGTTAATTTGAAGACTGGACATTCCAGTTCTTTCTCTCTTCCTCTCCCCTGCCAACCCAAATTACAAGCCATGCTTGGCTCAGGACTCTCCAATATACTACATAACTATTGGGAACACCAGGTGTCACCCCAGCTCCTCCTTCCCCTCTCTTCTTCTTTTCCTTTTTAATACCCTTCTGCATTAGAAGCACTGCTAATTTTGAGTTGCTAATGGATTTTCAAGTTCTTGTTACCCATCAACCCGGCTGTGGTGAGTACGTTTTGTGATTGAATGCGCAGTCCTGGCTGCTGTTCTCTCTGAGTCTGGTACCCACTCCTGCCGTAAGCTTAAGAATCTGCTTTCTGCTCAAGAGCTGTGATCTATTTCACACCACTGTTCTTGCTGGCAGGTGTTTACTTCCTGGAACTGAGGATTAGCTACAATGCTTTGTACAAGTGAGGTCTTGTTGCCCGGAAGAAGTGGAGAATTTCTCTAAAAGCATTTCAAGTATTCCCCAGTTTTAGATGGAACAAGATACCAAAATGTTACATATTAGTATATTACGTTCTATATATGAACTATCATGCTGCGGCCATGTTCGCTCACAGGGAGGGGCTACCTATTCATGTTTTCTGTTCTGTGTCTGATTTAAGTAGATGAGAAGGCATAGTCTCTCAAGAGAGACTTAGCCTCCATGCAATCCATTTGTTATTCTAGACTTCAAGGTTCCCACACCAACACTGGATATTTCTATCAAATTCTCTAACATTGAGACCATTTGGGCAGAAGATGCTGGGGTTTTTGCGGAAATATCACTTTTCTGCCTTTGCATCAGGGTAAGGGCACTCTGACAACTTTGCACTTAACAATGCTATGTTATTAAACTGCAGAGTAGTTTCCCCAGAGCATGGTTTTTATTTTTCTGGTGCTGGTTCACCTGGGGTCTGAACATATCACATGGAAAATTGTAGAAAATAATTTACGGTTTGTAAATGGCACACCCGTCTGGGTAGCTCAGTACAACTTCATGCCGTTCTGTCTGCTCCACCTAAGGCATGAGCCTGCCCTTTCTTTAACACACCAACAGTCGCTCGGTAGTGGTCTTGGCAGTTGGTATTCTAGAGCTTATGTGCAAGTAACTTTTAGGTAGAATCCTAACATGGTCACACTACCTGAGTAGGTACTGCATAGACACTCATAATGCCATCATAAATAGGGTGAGAACAGTACAATAATACATGGTGAAAGTGGGAGCCAGGCCACAGTTCCATAACTTGTATGACAGCATACTGCTATTGTTCTGTTTATCATTACTGTGAAATTTATATAGTGTGCGCTTTAGAAGTTCATGTTTACAATATATACATATATGTGTAAAAACACAGTACACATAGAATTTCATAATACTTATCCATTAAGAGTTGGTAGACATGTTCCCAAATATAAAGAGAGGCTAGTATTTAGAAGGGCCTTACAGCTTAACCTCCCTATCTGCCACATGAAATCTTCCGCTAGGTATTTCAACTGATGGTTCTAATGCAGGAAGAGTTTCCTGCCACCACACATTCACTTCTCCCAGGGCAGCACTGTTGCCTTCCCTTGAGCCATCTGCCTTAGTTTTTTAACTCATGGGAATTTTATATTCCTCTATGTATTTTGTCCCAAGCCAGAGAAACTTAATCTTTTTTAAAAGTTTGTTATAAAGGACTTTAATTTTAAGGTGTACATTCTAATTTTAAATAAATACATGACTAACTATGCTATAGTTCATAATTTGAAGAGATGAAGACAAATCCTGACTTGTTACTATGCAAGAAGTGGCACATTACACTACACTTTATGACTTAGTCATTTAAGAAAGAACATGAGTCCACCTGAATATTTCTAGGTGACATAATGATGCTCAGCCACCCATACTGACACGTGAGCTACAGACCAAGACTGAAAGGAAGGCTTGATGCCAGAGCAGGGTATAAATCAAGTGGAATTTCTCCAAGGAAGGATATTAATGAGAGGCAAAGAAGTCAAGAAATATAGATATATGTTGGTGTGTCCTATATATGTATCGTATCAGGATATATACGCTGATCTATAGGAAGTCTAGCCTCGGAGCCTGGGGTGGTTAAGAACACTTCATTGGTGGTTACATTGCATCCTTGGAAAACCAGTGTCATTTCCAGAAGAAGGCTAGAGAAATGACACTGATACAGATAGGCTAACTAGAAGTTCCCAACCCCTATGAATTCTCCCAGTCACCTCATCTCTCTCAAGGGCTTCACCATATGCCAGATACACTGAAAAGCTCAGTACTTAATGTAAACTTTGGAACCAACCTGGTCTTTTGCAAGTGTAACACAAGCATATTTCCGGGTACAGTACACAGGAAATAAATAAAGGACAAGTTCCGCGTTCAGTTCTGATAGTCTTATTAATACTTATGTTGGAAATAACCATGTTACATATATGTGTATATTACATTAAAATTTAATGATATGAGTTTCAATATTAAAAATGAACTCTAAAATGCTTCCAATATTTGGAATTCTTGAGTTTTTAAGATCCTGCTAGGTTAATTTGCACAGCTTTTGAGTTTGGGTTATAAATACCAGATGATTTGGGGTGTAGCTGACAGGTAGCAGTGGGGCTGAGAGTAGCTGCACAGCCAATGAGATCATAAAAGAGCCATGTTCTACTGTCCCTTCCTGGCATTATTTTTCTAAGTGTTGGTAAATCTTACTATATCAAAAATTTTATTGGCTGCCCAAAATTATTTTAATTGAACTTGAAGCTTTGTTAGATTTCTCTATCTGTATTATAATGCTGAAAACCAATAGTAACTGTTTTAACGCTTTGGGGCCGTTATGTGTATGGATTAGATAACATATGACCAGATAGAAAGCACTTTAAATCCAAATGATAAATTCCCATCTAATCTGAAATTTTCACATGTGCTGGACAAGCATTAAGTAGCTTCCAAACTGATGAGACTCGTAAAGGAAGTGTTCTAATCGTTTGCTTGCTCATTGAGGTATGCAAATGCGTCTGTTCTAATCTTTAGTCTGCCCTTCTGGCCGCTCTGTAACTAGTGGTGGTAAATACTTCCTACCCTCAACTGCCCTGTTAGGCTCCTGACTCGTCCACTCTACCTGGAACCTCCTCTCCATGTGGGAGAGTAACTTGGGGGAAGTGGGAGTGTCCATGAGGAGGGCCCAGCATTGCCAAGAAAAATGAGCAGGCAAAACCTTGACAGCACTGCAGAATAAGAACAGTGTTGGGCACATTTTAGGGAGTCTCACCCAAGAACTGAGCTTCATCTTTTAAAAAAAGAAATCCATTTTAAAATAAAGGAACCTGGAATATATATTGGGCCACACATAGCCAAATAACAATCAAGAAAAGAAAGAAAGAAAGAAAGAAAGAAAGAAAGAAAGAAAGAAAGAAAGAAAGAGTAACTACCAGAGCTGAGAACTGGTAATGGCCATGGAAAGAAAAGGGTGGACTTCAGAAATGTAAGAATAGCGCATCGTTTGCCACAGTAATGAACGTCATTTTTTTCCTTTCAACTTTTAAAAACTGGTACAAAATAATCACACACGTTTATAGAGTTCGTTGTGATGTTCTAACACACATGCCCAGGATATAGTGAAAGCAGCACAGTAGTTGAGCCTTCACCGCAAACACTTCCCATTTCTTTTGGTTCCGAGTACACAAAACCCTCTCTGGTAGCTCCTTTTAACCATCTGGAAAAATGTTGACAACTACAGGAGAACGTGCCGGGGCCATGTCAACCTGTGCCTCTGTGCACAGTCAGCGCCCATTCTTTCCTCCTTCCTCATAGTTCCCCACCTCCAGAGCGTCCTTTTACCCTCTACTCATATGAAGCCAATGCTTGGAGGCCCCAGATATAACGGACAGCATGCAGTATCCTTGTGCGTCA
Organism: Acomys russatus; assembly: GCF_903995435.1. Classification (NCBI taxonomy): domain Eukaryota; kingdom Metazoa; phylum Chordata; class Mammalia; order Rodentia; family Muridae; genus Acomys; species Acomys russatus. The sequence goes on along the minus strand of NC_067148.1, from coordinate 59,919,804 downwards.
CACCTACTTCACTTAAAGCCCTCAAAGCTCACTCACATCTACACACACACACACACACACACACACACACACACACAGGAGACGAGAAGTGAGGGCTGAGAACGGCATGAGGGCGACGGCGAAGTCATCACTGGGTGTGCTGAAGAGAATACATTCATGTCCAGAGGGAAATAGAAACCAAGTGAAGAGGCGCTTGCATGCAGACTGTTAATAAAGATCAGTGAGGAGCGCCGTTATTACTTGGGTTTCTGAGTGCTGTGGTGAAGGGAGAAATTAAAAACTAAACTCAAGAGCAACGGTTTTGCAACTGTTGAGGGGAAAAACAGTGAGCAAGCCAGGGGCTCGTGAGGAGTCTGGATTGTTGCTGCAGAAGCACAACATACACACTCTTCCTACCAAGATGTTTATCATTTAGCGCATCTTACAATTACCATTGTGTCTCTTCATGCCTCTGAAGATCTTAACATATTTTCATATCTTCAGCAAATACTTATATGATATAGCCTTCAGATTGAACAGTCTGTATGCTCCTAATTTATAGATAAATATACATTTAATATGTGATATTTTCCCTCAAGTTAATCTCTTTCACACATGGATATTTTAGAATATCCTGTTGCCCTTCACTATTCATTATCTCTTCAGAGAATAACTGAGGTTTTTAAGTGTGTGTGTGTGTGTGTGTGTGTGTGTGTGTGTGTTTGTGTGTGTGCACGTGCATATGTGCACACATGTGAGTAAAGGCATTGAATCTCCTGAAACTACAGTTGCAGGCCATAGTGAAACATCCATACTTTGGCTCGGCAAGAACCTCAAGTGCTCTTAGCCGCTGAACCATCTCTCTAACTCCAGAAAAAGAGTTTTGAATCCCAAATTAGGTGAGCACCCCTGAACATGCCAGGGGTGTTTGTTTGTTTTTTTGTTTGTTTGTTTGTTTTTGTTTTCTTCACAGATCTTGACACAGACTGAACACTACTGTTTCCTTGTTAACGTACAAGGTGCAAAAGGGCAGGGACCACATTGGTTTTGCCTATTATTTTACCTTCCCATGCATGCATCACGAAGCAGGTCTTCAATAAACAGCTGTAATAAACACATAAAATAAAGGGTAAATATGAGAAGCAACCATTTGAAGTAGACCTTTGGGTCAAGTATAGTTTCTCCTCCACTGATCAAAAACCTCAATGAAACTCAATTCTAATAAGTCCATTCCTTTTCAAATCCATCAGAAAATACCAGTGCTCTGAAACAACAAAGCAAGGGGAAACTAAAGAAATTTTTAAGCTCTAAGCTGAATTGTCATGCCTTTTCATATTCTGTGTTTCCTGGAGAACCTCACTGTGATACTTGCATAACAATGCAGGGGAAATCCAGTACAGTGAAATAAATGGTGGCAGAGATGCTGGGCTTTTCATATTTGGTAGATGGTGGGAGGCGCTGCAGTGAGTACAGAATAGGGGTGACACTTGTAAATTGCACGTGAAGTCAAGTTGGGATGAGCCATGAAGGCCATGTGCCATGATTTTAATGAGAACAGATTGATGGGGAAAGTTACTGAAGATCTTAAATGCAAAATGTATGCATCGGTAGGCCTTACAGAGCTGCTTGGAGACGAAAAACAATGACTTAGACTCACAGGCATGAAATCTGTGAGGAGGATGCTGGCAGAGGAGACACACATTTGGGCGGCCAAGATAAAGAAAGAGCTTCTATTACTCTTTGAAAGGCTGTAACCATTAACCGCAGTTTTGATTAAGGAAGGAAGGGAAGGTTTTTGAAGGTTGGGTATGAGTTCAGCCTCCTTGCTAAATCTCAGAGCAGTCCTTGTAAAAAAAAATTCTGCACACAGCTGGGAGAGGAGGAAAAAACCTGAGCAGGAGGTGGAGGCAGAAAAAAAAAATCACTATGTGGGTAAAATTAAGTGAGGAAGAGGTTCTGATGGCTAGCGAATTCAGATTAAAAGGAGAACACTAAATGGTCTTGTATCACGAGAAAGCAGATGCGGAGCAATGAAGCCAGAGCTGAGGAGGCTTCAAGGAAGAGTGCTGCTGCTGCTGCTGCTGCTGCTGCTGCTGCTGCTGCTGCTGCTGCTGCTGCAGTTCCAGAGCTAGGAAGGAAAAGTCAAGAGACAGCTTGGGGTGTAGTTAGGAACTGAGCAATGATTCTTTGGGATACAGATAAGGCTGCCAACACTCAGGTGTGATTAAATTAAGGCTCTTGAGTGAGAGCAGATTGCCTTAGATGATTTGGATAGGTCCCAAATACAACACAGGTGCTTCTATAAGTGGGAGGAGAACAGACAGAGAAACCATCAGGGTTTAAGGAATTCAGCACCAAGCTGTGGACATGCCACATTGTGGAATTTGAAGATGGGGGAAGGATCCATGAGCCAAAGGAGCCAGATGTTTGCTGGGAGCCAAATAAGACAGGGAATGAAGTTCATCAGTCTAGAAAAAGCAGAGAAATGAGTTGTGCCCTAAAGCCTTCCTAAGGCTACAGGCTTGTCCTGCTGATACCTTGGTGTCAGTGCAGTCAGAGTAATTTTAGAATGCCAGCCTTAAGAGCTGTACAAGACTAACTCTATGCTATGTTAGGACATTCGTCTGTGACTTACTACCATTGCATCAGAACACCAACTCACAAGAGAAGACTAAAACTGTTTTGCAATGAGACAGTTCAATGTCTCATGTGAAAGGTAAGAAAATGGCAGGTGGCTAAGCAAAGAGAAAGCAGGAAGGAGCCCTAGGGGCAGGCAGAATATAAAATGCCATATTATCATTTGTTTAGCAGCCATCAGCCTCCATTTATGGATTATTAATTGCTTGAGCACAACACAGATTGGCTAGGCTTGCTATGTCACAACGCAGAAAGTATTCTACCGTTTTATGTAGTTCATTATATTTGGTTGTCCATGTTGCAATCTCTTTCCACTGGTATGGCATTATAAGCACCATTGTTTTCCAAGGGATTAAAGAATAATACAGAGGGACAAAGAATGGAGACTAAGATGTGTCAGAATTATATCTTGAATTCTAAGAGCAGCTTAAGCCTCATAATTAGCCCTGCTTTCAAGGTGACCTTTGTTCAAGGCAATTATAACATTTGAGCATTTTCCTCAGTACTGAAAGTCACAACACTCCAATCTTTGGGTGCCAGACATGACTAAGACTCCACAACTTGTATCCTCATCAAGAAAAACACTAGCCCAGTAATTTGCAAATTGTTAATTCAGAAGAACATATCTCCTCAGCCTGGCCCTTTTGGCTTCAAATTTCCTAATAAGTTTTTAATCGGAAAATAACAAAAATAATTTTTTTCATACATTGAAAGTGGTACAAGTATATTCTTCAAAGCACTGGTACTTTGAAGAAATTTGTAAATTAAGTGGGTGTCTATGTACTAGAACTGTTCAGAGATTGAGAAAACTGGTACAAATGGTCTCAGTTAATCTAGGTATATTGCCTGGGAGTCTGGGAGCACATGATAAGGCTACATATAAGAAAAAATAGGGTTTTTTCCCCTTTCTGAAAAGTCAGATTGTAGAATGAAAGGGAAAATGAATACATGCCTTGAGTTCTTAAAGAAAAGATATTAATCTTTATTGGGATGCTTCTCTACAGAGAAGGCTTAAGAGGTAGGAGACTAGAATTATATACACTATAATTTTTATATGCTGTAACTATAGATGGACAATGGTTCCTCTTAGTTATTTTCCTGTTGAGCAAATGGTTGGAAGTCATGACCCATAGGGAATGCAAAGACATGGCACAGGTATTCTCTCAAGTTCATTAAAGAGCTGAGAAAGACATTGGGCAGGACCAGGATTTTTCTTCTGTCTAACAAATCAGAAGGATCCATACCACCTCTGAGAAAAGGCACATCAGGAGAAATACCTGCTGAGAAAATGAACCAACTCCAGAGTAACCTGGAAAGGAAGCCTTCTTCAAGTTGGAAGAGTACAAAGTGGTAGGTGACTGCAGGGGTTAATTAGAGCACTGCCCTCAAAAGCATGAGACAGATAACCACAAATCAAGACCTGGCTGCCTCTGAAGATGAACATGCATGCTGCCTATCTAGACCCACACTAACTCTCAACCGCCTTGGCTTCTTTTGCGTCCCTAGCCTCCAGTTGAGCCTCTTACACTGCGGTAATTGCTAAGTTCTTCTGGCCATAATCCAGCAGCTCATTGAAAACTAAGTCAAGCATGAGAAACTTAGATCTTGAGTAAAGCAAAGATGCTACAGAGACAAATAGGATCATTTTAAAGGAAGTGAGAAGGAAACAGGATGGGATGGAAATAGATGAGACAAAAAGAAAGGATGGCAGAAGGCTAGCAGTGGGGAGCCTAAGATCAAGCCTTAAGAAACTTCAAAATGAGTTTTGCCTGAGCCAGCAGTAGTAAGATCTATTCTATGAAAATGTGTTCTGTCCCAGCCACGTAACATTTAAACTTGAACATAGGACAAAAATGAAGACTGTGCTCCTTGTTTGAGAGGATTCAGTTTTAACAAGTCTCAAAATGAACAGTATCCCAGCATAAATGTGACCCCCTCCAGGGGGCACTTTCCAAGGGACCTTACCTACTTCAGAGCCAACTGTAATTAGGTACTCTGATAAACCTGCTAAGCCATCCAACAGTTACAATAGCCCAAAAGAAAACAACTGGTAGAGAGTCATATGAAAATTTAATTAAAATGTCACATGTATTGTCTGTGTGTACTTCAGTCTTCTTAGCTGGCCCACTATTCTTTGAGTAATTATCTGCAGATCTTTAAAACTGGTAAGAAATTTTCATCAAAGGGAATTTCTTTTAATGCTATGTCTTTTGTGCTAGGTTAAAAAAAAAAGAATCATGTATCTATAAAAGTATGCTGGATATTACAAAGATAATAATTATGCCAAAAACAATTCACCTGTAAAGGAGAGACAGGCAGAATGCCTTCTTGCCAAGTAGACACCCTTTCCCCAAAAGTAATACTTTTATCATTTAAAAGTGAAGGTTCTTTAAAAAATAAATCATCTGAAGGCAGTGATTGTCCCTCTTCCAGAACCAATCAATTGCCAAAAGTTTAGCAAGGAAGTATAGGGCCCCATGAGCCGCACCTCAACCCATGACAAGATCACTCTTGCGTAGGCACAGCGCAGGCAAGCACAGCTGAATGTGACCCTACCATGCCTGAAGGCAGCATTTTGCACATTTTCTCCTTATCTATACACTCTTACTTTGTTCATCTCTCCTCCATGATGTTGTCTGAGCCTTAGTTTGAGTGACATAAATGACCTGTTAGAGCTGGGGGGAAAGGGACCTATTAGGAGAAGGGGACAAAGAAGTAGGAAGGTCTGATTGTTTTGTGGTTCTTGCTATAGGTAGTTTATTGTATGTGTGTGTGTGTCTGTGTGTGTGTGTGTATGTGTGCGTGCATGTGTGTAATAATATAAATGTATATGTTAAAATTTTAAAAACAAATTTTAAAAAAGAAAGAAGTGGGAGGGAATAAAAGGAAGTAGAAGATGAGGGTAAACAGAATATAATGTATGCACGCATGAAAATGTCAAAGAACTAATTTAATGAGCTATAAAAAAAAACAAAACAAAACAAACAATTGGTGTGTCTTACCCTTCTTTGTGCTGCCACAACAGAACACCTTGGTATTTTTTTTTCTTTGCTATCTTTTTTTTTTATTATTAATTTATTCTTGTTACATCTCAATGTTTATCCCATCCCTTGTATCCTCCCATTCCTCTCCCCCACCCCATTTTCCCATTATTCCCCTCCCCTATGACTGTTCCTGAGGGGGATTACGTCCCCCTATATATTCTCATAGGGTATCAAATCTCTTCTTGGCTACTTGCTGTCCTTCCTCTGAGTGCCACCAGGTCTCCCCCTCCAGGGGACATGGTCAAATGTGAGGCACCAGAGTACGTGAGAAAGTCGTATCACACTCTCCACTCAACTGTGGAGAATATTCTGACCATTGGCTAGATCTGGGAAGGGGTTTAAAGTTTACCTCCTGTATTGTCCTTGGCTTTCACTTACCAGGAAACTGGGACAGAGGGGAAGGCATCCTATTGGGACTCTAAATGAGAGACGCATGGGAGAACAGCAAAATAAAAGGATACAGAGGGTCCTAGAAATCTATAAGTAGAACAATATGATAGGCAGATTTGGGCCCAGGGGTCCCACTCAAACTAAGGCACCTTGGTATTTAATAATGAAGAGAAATGTATTGACTCTCAGTTCAAGATGAAAGTGCCCGTCCGATGTGCTGAGGGTCCTCTTGCTGTATCTTACCACGACATGACAGGAGATGAGAAGTCAAGAAAGGAAACCCACTTCCCTTGAGTCTTTTCTACAGTAGCAATAACCCACATGTGAAGGCTTTGTCAGCATGACTTCAACACTGCCATTAGCACTCCAAACACTGCCACACTGGATGACCTTTCCAACTTGAGTTTGGGGGACATATTTAAACACAGTACTACAAAACCCCACCCTACCTATCCCAAACTAGTACCTGGAGTAGGTGATCCCAAGCACAGTGGGAAAAGATTTCTTTAATGACTCATGTCTTTCCACCAATTCTCTATGTTGAAGTTGTTTTGGTTTTCTAACTAGGGACAGAGGAATTTCCTAAACTTTAGGAAGCACAATGAGAGACCAGGGGATGGGGGGAGAACCGTTAGACACCTCCTTGCACCACTTGGATTACATTTTCATGCGTCAGTTCTGTGACCAAGCTGTTGCTGTGAACAGATGAGTGTTTTACTATCTAGAAGTTCTGGTTAGATACTCCAGCCAACAGATCGGTCTGGGTGATGCTTCAGATAGCACCACAAGAAACCATTCTTGAAGGTGCTTGGCTACTCTCTTGCTTGTGGTCTGATTTAGTCATCGCCTACTCCCAGTTAGTGGCTGAGTCCCTGATGGTCCAAGTACTGTTCTTGTTCCATGTCTGCAGAGGCACTGGTGGGCTCCTAAGTCCTTCCACTTCATCGTGGTCATAGTCTAGATATAAAAAATAACCCTCTTAACTCCACAGGCTACCTTCCTCTATCCTGAAACCCTGTACCACCTAACAACCCCAGACAGTCCAGACCTTGAGACTGATATCATCTAGTGTCAAGTCATTGTTTTTAAAACTCCAAATTTTCGTGTGATCTCTCTCAATGCTAGTCCCCTCTTGACCTTGAATCTTCTCAAACAGGGCTTCCCTGGGCTCAGCAGGCATAACTGCAGACCTCCCCCTACTTCACCCCATGGCTACCATGTGGATCCTCTCTGTAGCCCTGACCACACTTAAAATCTCACATATGTTGCAGAGTCCTTTTAATTCCCCTCTTTTCTACATGTTAAATTAATAAGGTCAATAGTTTTCCTAAGTTCAAAAACTAACTTAATATGTGTTATAGGATAGATGTTCAAAATTTATTTTTTAATATCACAATTTTCTTCTAGTAACTGAATTTCTAATGATGGATTTGTCATTGTCTTCTCTGATGGGTCCATACCTTAATTTCTTGCCAATATCATTGCAAAATCAGCAGCAGCTCTCGCCCCCTCCCTGCTTTTTCCTAATGTTCTCTCTATAGCCGACTTGACCCTAAAAATCACAGAGCCAGCTCTCACTATCGCCTACCACTCAAACGTCCTCACCTGAAGCCTTCGCCAACACTAATGTCCAGATTCACCAACTCACTTTGCTCCCTGCCGCAAACTTACCATTAAAGAGAAGTACACAACCCCTTTTCATCTTGAGATAAAGAGTCTCACATAGTGTAAAAAATGGATTAATAATGATAGATAGTAGGCCCAGGGGTCCCGCTCAAACTAAGGCACCAGCCAAGGACAATACAGGCGGTAAACTTTAAACCCCTACCCAGATCTAGCCAATGGTCAGAAATTCTCCACAGTTGAGTGGAGAGTGGGATATGACTTTCTCACGTACTCTGGTGTCTCACATTTGACCATGTCCCCTGGAGGGGGAGACCTGGTGGCACTCAGAGGAAGGACAGCAGGTTGCCAAGAAGAGACTTGATACCGTATGAGCATATACAGGGGGAGGTAATCCCCCTCAGGAACAGCCATAGGGGAGGGGAATAATGGGAAAATGGGGGGGGGGAGGAATGGGAGGATACAAGGGATGGGATAACCATTGAGATGTAACAAGAATAAATTAATTAAAAAATGATAGATAGATAGATAGATAGATAGATAGATAGATAGATAGATAGATAGGAAGCCAATTCCACTATTGTATCTCTGCTGTCTCCTTTCTGTGTATGTATCACTGCATGTTTTCTGTCAGTGCTAGGTTTAATAAATTAGGAAACTTCTAGATCATCACACAACTCATGGCTTTCATGCTAGAAGAGTAAAAACATAAAAATAGTATTTATCTTGACAGAGCAGTTTTAGATGAAGCACATTATTTTAGGGAATATTGGTGTCCCAAGAGAATGTTTAACCATTATTTTATGCATAAAGGAAAATAATCCTGGTAAAGCCCCTTTTTGTTATAGAGTACTGCTGGCATTCATTCTGGATTACTTATTTCTTGGGACCATTTTGTAGACTTTTTTTTATTAAGCAGTAGGAAGATCTCTTATCTTGAAAGTGCATGTCTTTATGCAAGTTGCATGTATGTGTTTAGCAAAATAAAAATATGCCATATATGAGCTTTTAGGAGGAATTTCAGTGTTAGAACTTAGAGAGAGATGGGGTGGGGAGAGACTAATAGGATCACCCTTGAGGGTGATGAAAAATGAGATGCCAGAAGATAAAACAAACAAAAATCCTTAGAACACCTGGAGATGACCTAGAGTTTTTACAAGGATCACAGGCACAGGCTCCCCACCATGGCATGGAAAGTTGGTAGCTTTCCCAGATCATTAGAGTTTCTGGGGCCCAGGTCAGATCAGGTTCAAACAATCAACCTCAAAATATCCCAACACACAACTGCGCAGAGCCCAGCCCAACGGGATCTCATCAAGTTGCCACTGCAGCATCTCATCTAGAATACTCAGTACTACCAATGACGGAAGAATACTCCTGTTGGCACACAGACGACTTTGGTTACAGGTTATTTTTCCATTTCAAAGCTTCCAACACTGGAGACACCTTTAAACATCTCTGAGGAGAATCTCTGATGGAACTTTTCTGTCAGTGTCATTGCAGTAAGACCATCATTCTGTCATGTGAATTCCTTGGCTTTCTGAAATGTTCACTGCAGGTTACGTAAGTACAAAATAAGATTGGATCAAAGTAGTGTTGCTGGGAAGCTAACTTCTAAGAGACATTAATTTCTATCTGAGGTTTTCTGTTTTCTTATTAATTTCACTAAATTCCATGTACAAATTTAAATTAGACAAATGAAAAACCAAAATAAGACATGTTTACAATATGAAAATAAAATGATGAAAAATATCCAGAAAACAAACTTCTTTTCCCTTAGACTAGAAATCACTGACAACAGAACTTAATGTTAAATCCAGGCAGGGCAGCAAACACCTATAATTGCCCATGGAGAGTTAAGGCTGGAGGATCATGAGTTCCCAACCAGCCTAGGCTCATAGTAAGACTCTTCCTTAAAAGTAGCTGCATATGAGGGATGTGGTGCGTGTGTGTGTGCGTGTGTGTGTGTGTGTGTGTGTGTGTGTGTGTGTGTCTGTCTGTCTGTCATGTCATGTCTGTCTGTCTGTGTCAGTGTGGGAGGATGAACTGCTTTTAAATACAGTTTTGAATATGCTTAAGCAAGTGAAAAATCATATGCGATAGTAAGAAATGTCTATACTTTATATCTAAGCATAAATGTAGTGCCAAGGCATTAGAGAATTAGCAATTATCAAAGCCTAGGAAGGGGAAAGGGGGTGAAAGGCAAGAATTAGTATATGGTGGCCAAGCTGTGGAGAAGGAAAAACTTCCCTATTCTACAGCATTATAGGATAACTATAACTCAAATCCTTAAAAACAGCTGTAAGAAAGAATTCCAAATGCTCCCAACACAAATAAATCCTAAATATTTGAAATGACAATGAACAAACCACCCTGACGCCGTCATCATACGTTGCATGCGTACATAAAAACGGTGGCTCTCAGCCTTCCTAGTGCTGCGACACCGTCCCGCACGTGGTGACCCCCAACCATAACACTATTGGGTTGCTACTTCAGAAGTGTAGTTTTGCTGCTGTTGTGAATTGTAATGCAAATATCTAATATGCAGAAAACCTGATAGGCATGCCCTGCGGAAGGGTCATTCAACCTGTAAAGGGGTCATGACCCACAGTTTGAGAACCGCTGTTTCAAAAATATCACGTGTCACATAGAAATGAATAATTAATGTGTCATCTAGACATGACAGGGAAGTTGTGGCTATGAAATCTCAATGACATGATTGCTTAAACGACACCTAAACAGTGACAATACCAAATGACACACTAATGTGAATGAGGGAAATTTCACAAGGCTCCACCCAAAACAGCACTCATACCCTGCTCCCTACCCCATAAGAAGAGTTACAGATAATCATTGGCTTCTGGGAGAAGAAGAATCAGTTTCTCTAGAGGCAAGCTCCCTTAATTGAAAACCCCAAGTGGTCAGCCTCAACACACGCACATATAAGCAACACTAAATGGACTCAGTGTCTTCTAATGCATGTGTGTATATAGCTAGGTGGGTACACATATATATGCAGCAACAGTAATTAAAGAAGAGGCCATGATTTTAAGAATGATGTGGGGCTAGGAAGAGCTGGAAGGGGAGAGGAAAGGGTAGAAATTATTTAAATTAAGGTTCCTGTATGAAATTCTCAGAAAACTTAAATTTAAAAAAGGAAAAGAAAAGAAGCTACCCACAGAAATAGAATTTTCCTTCCCACCATGGATGGGACTAGTTCTTGGAGTTTCTGGGGACTTGTGCTGTTTTCTTTGAGAGAAAGGGCAGGGACCCAAATGTTAGCAGCATCGATTCCCAGAGGGTAGACTCGTAGGTGAAAATGGAATTTACTCATGTCTACATTCCTCACGTCAGGAAATCTTCTCAGGACTTGAACTTTAAAGTCCCAGGAATTTTAAAAGAAGCTGGTTTAGCAGAGGTTTACTCACAATCCAGGACAACTCACTTTGTTTGTTGGACTTTAACATGAATTTGAAAATTCGAAGATGATTCAATCACTTCCCCTAAGGTGCTCTTTGGCTAAAAGGCTTCTCGTCCCATTGGCGTTTGCAATGACCTGTAAATTAACAACACTGGAATATCTGGATTAAAACAGTTTGTCTTAATTCTCCCATTAAAATGCAGATGTGTTGCTGGCTGACATTTGCTGCAAATGTCCTAATATATCCTCAGGAAATGACCTCAGAGATGCTTCTAGTATTCTGATGTGGAAGGAAATGGTCTCCATACTGAAACAATATTCAAGGACATCCTGGGATAGGCCTTGTCTTAAAATCAAACAAAAAACAAAGCAACAACAGCAAAAGAAATAGAGGCTAGCTCTGGTTATCAAAGTGGGAGCATCGCTTCAGGGGCCTTTGGCTCAGATCTGGTGAAGAATGAAATAGTGACTCCAGGCTCAGTAGCGTTCGTCCTCACCACAGAAGCAGCAAGAGTGACCATGTTCTCTTCAGGTTCAATCATCCAAATACACGGTAATGAACAGAGGCACGCAGCGTAGCTGTGTGTCAGTCACAGATTTAAACAGGCATCCCCTCCAACAAATAATGTTAAAATGCCCCAATAGGCCCAGACATCACAACGGAAAGAAGACACGGCTGGGTCTGGACCTCGCTTAACAGCGGCTCTAACATGGTCGTGAATGATGCTGAGGAAGAAGAAAAGGGCAAAGCGGCCAATGACATCGATTCGTCTCTAAGGAAACTAATTGTCTGGCTGTGGAGAGCACCCACAGACAGGAAAAAACACAAAAGAGGAGTGAAAACCCTCTGGAAATTGTTGACAACAAGCCAGGCAAGAATGAACAGAGGTTGACAGACACTGTACGCAAAGAAAGGGGTGAAGGGATATCCAGCAGGTGCGAGAATCAGCAAGACAACCATGGGACCAGTATCGAGGACAGACACCGAAACACCGATGGATGGGGACAGAAAGCAAAACTCTCCCATTTTTCCTCTCTCTATAAAATTCTTAAGCTTTATTTCCCACAGTCAACTGAGAAATATGAAGACAGTCTTATAAAACTGAGACAAAGGTGAGCATCTAGGTTATTTCCAGATCCTGACTATTATGAATAAAGCTGCTAGGAATATACTTGAAAAAATGTCCTTGACATATGGTAGAGCATCTTTCTGGTATATGCCCAGGAATGATATGGCTGGGCCCTGAGTAGCAGTATTCCTCCCAATTGTCAGAGAAAGCGCCAGATTGATTTCCACAGTGGTTGTACAAGTTTGCACTCCCACCAGCAATGGAGGAGTGTTCCCCTTTCTCCACATCCTTGCCAGCAAGTGCTGTCACCTGAGTTTTTGATCTAAGCCATTCTGGTAGTTGTAAGATGGAATCTCTGAGTTGTTTTGATAACTAGGGATGTTGAGCATTTCTTTTAAGTTTTTCCTAGCCATTTCATATTCCTCTATTGAGAATTCTCTGTTTAGTTCTGTACCCCGTTTTTAAATTGTATTATTTGGTTTGGTGGTGTTTAATTTCTTGAGTTCTTTATATATATTTGGTTATTAGCCCTCTGCCAGATGTAGGGTTGGTGAAGATCTTTTCCCAGTCTGTAGGCTGTCGCTTTGTTTAATGATAGTGTCCTTTGCCTTACAGAACCTTTTCAGATTTGATTTTAAAAAGCAACAACATAAATATAAATAAAGCATGATTGTAACCAGTACACGAATAGAACAAACAGGAATTAAATTCATACCAAATAAGAATCATAAATGTAGATAGCGTGGTACTCTATGAAATAAATGATGCAGTTTCTCCAACAACTTAGTAACAGAAAACGAGGGCGATTGTGGTAATAAAAGAGACTTTACATAGTTCCCTAAATAGGAAAGAACTTTATTGGGGTCCAACTGTTACGACAACATGTGTGGCCAGCTGGGCTGACTGACGTTATGAGCTGAGGGTGTCACAGTGAGATGGAATCACCATCCTCTATGCAACAGATCACAGCTTACATGGCTGCTCAGGAAGAAATGCAGCATCTGGTAACGCATGCTAAAGTATTTACAGAGGAACTGCTTTAGAATTCTCACCGTAGCCAAGAAGTCAGAGTTCCCAAACGTATATAACAGCGCTGTAGGAATTTGTTATAGTCTCAGCTTTGACATTGCTTTGAAAATTCCCCAAATGAAACAGTTTCCTAAAACATGTAGTCTTACCCAAAACTAATACATTCAAATAGACATCATATTTCATTTATGATTCTAAGGGTCATACAGTACTAAACTGTTTTCAGATTAAGAAGTCTCTGCATACTGTACAAAATAAAAATTTTATGTGTAATCTCGAGAGACCGTGCTGTTCGTGAAGAAAAATGGGGCTGCCATAAGAATTAGCTACAGTTCACTGCTTGGGATCACCAAGCACAAGAGCTCACAGAACAGAGATGGGGGAGAAGCAGAGAGAGCCACCCCAGGGCCTATGTGGCTTTCAGATTTCCTTGGAAATAATGATTGACACAGAACACAAAGACTCTGCAAAACTAAAAAGAAAATGGAGACAAATAAGAAGATAGAGC